>NC_088781.1:75234818-75534818 GCF_958450345.1 Calliphora vicina
ATTAATAATATTATTATTATTATTATTATTATTATTATTATTATTATTATTATTATTATTATTATTATTATTATTATTATTATTATTATTATTATTATTATTATTATTATTATTATTATTATTATTATTATTATTATTATTATTATTATTATTATTATTATTATTATTATTATTATTATTATTATTATTATTATTATTATTATTATTATTATTATTATTATTATTATTATTATTATTATTATTATTATTATTATTATTATTATTATTATTATTATTATTATTATTATTATTATTATTATTATTATTATTATTATTATTATTATTATTATTATTATTATTATTATTATTATTATTATTATTATTATTATTATTATTATTATTATTATTATTATTATATTATTATTATTATTATTATTATTATTATTATTATTATTATTATTATTATTATTATTATTATTATTATTATTATTATTATTATTATTATTATTATTATTATTATTATTATTATTATTATTATTATTATTATTATTATTATTATTATTATTATTATTATTATTATTATTATTATTATTATTATTATTATTATTATTATTATTATTATTATTATTATTATTATTATTATTATTATTATTATTATTATTATTATTATTATTATTATTATTATTATTATTATTATTATTATTATTATTATTATTATTATTATTATTATTATTATTATTATTAATATTATTATTATTATTATTATTATTATTATTATTATTATTATTATTATTATTATTATTATTATTATTATTATTATTATTATTATTATTATTATTATTATTATTATTATTATTATTATTATTATTATTATTATTATTATTATTATTATTATTATTATTATTATTATTATTATTATTATTATTATTATTATTATTATTATTATTATTATTATTATTATTATTATTATTATTATTATTATTATTATTATTTATTATTATTATTATTATTATTATTATTATTATTATTATTATTATTATTATTATTATTATTATTATTATTATTATTATTATTATTATTATTATTATTATTATTATTATTATTATTATTATTATTATTATTATTATTATTATATTATTATTATTATTATTATTATTATTATTATTATTATTATTATTATTATTATTATTATTATTATTATTATTATTATTATTATTATTATTATTATTATTATTATTATTATTATTATTATTATTATTATTATTATTATTATTATTATTATTATTATTATTATTATTATTATTATTATTATTATTATTATTATTATATTATTATTATTATTATTATTATTATTATTATTATTATTATTATTATTATTATTATTATTATTATTATTATTATTATTATTATTATTATTATTATTATTATTATTATTATTATTATTATTATTATTATTATTATTATTATTATATTATTATTATTATTATTATTATATTATTATTATTATTATTATTATTATTATTATTATTATTATTTATTATTATTATTATTATTATTATTATTATTATTATTATTATTATTATTATTATTATTATTATTATTATTATTATTATTATTATTATTATTATTATTATTATTATTATTATTATTATTATTATTATTATTATTATATTATTATTATTATTATTATTATTATTATTATTATTATTATTATTATTATTATTATTATTATTATTATTATTATTATTATTATTATTATTATTATTATTATTATTATTATTATTATTATTATTATTATTATTATTATTATTATTATTATTATTATTATTATTATTATTATTATTATTATTATTATTATTATTATTATTATTATTATTATTATTATTATTATTATATTATTATTATTATTATTATTATTATTATTATTATTATTATTATTATTATTATTATTATTATTATTATTATTATTATTATTATTATTATTATTATTATTATTATTATTATTATTATTATTATTATTATTATTATTATTATTATTATTATTATTATTATTATTATTATTATTATTATTATTATTATTATTATTATTATTATTATTATTATTATTATTATTATTATTATTATTATTATTATTATTATTATTATTATTATTATTATTATTATTATTATTATTATTATTATTATTATTATTATTATTATTATTATTATTATTATTATTATTATTATTATTATTATTATTATTATTATTATTATTATTATTATTATTATTATTATTATTATTATTATTATTATTATTATTATTATTATTATTATTATTATTATTATTATTATTATTATTATTATTATTATTATTATTATTATTATTATTATTATTATTATTATTATTATTATTATTATTATTATTATTATTATTATTATTATTATTATTATTATTATTATTATTATTATTATTATTATTATTATTATTATTATTATTATTATTATTATTATTATTATTATTATTATTATTATTATTATTATTATTATTATTATTATTATTATTATTATTATTATTATTATTATTATTATTATTATTATTATTATTATTATTATTATTATTATTATTATTATTATTATTATTATTATTATTATTATTATTATTATTATTATTATTATTATTATTATTATTATTATTATTATTATTATTATTATTATTATTATTATTATTATTATTATTATTATTATTATTATTATTATTATTATTATTATTATTATTATTATTATTATTATTATTATTATTATTATTATTATTATTATTATTATTATTATTATTATTATTATTATTATTATTATTATTATTATTATTATTATTATTATTATTATTATTATTATTATTATTATTATTATTATTATTATTATTATTATTATTATTATTATTATTATTATTATTATTATTATTATTATTATTATTATTATTATTATTATTATTATTATTATTATTATTATTATTATTATTATTATTATTATTATTATTATTATTATTATTATTATTATTATTATTATTATTATTATTATTATTATTATTATTATTATTATTATTATTATTATTATTATTATTATTATTATTATTATTATTATTATTATTATTATTATTATTATTATTATTATTATTATTATTATTATTATTATTATTATTATTATTATTATTATTATTATTATTATTATTATTATTATTATTATTATTATTATTATTATTATTATTATTATTATTATTATTATTATTATTATTATTATTATTATTATTATTATTATTATTATTATTATTATTATTATTATTATTATTATTATTATTATTATTATTATTATTATTATTATTATTATTATTATTATTATTATTGTTATTATTATTATTATTATTATTATTATTATTATTATTATTATTATTATTATTATTATTGTTATTATTATTATTATTATTATTATTATTATTATTATTATTATTATTATTATTATTATTATTATTATTATTATTATTATTATTATTATTATTATTATTATTATTATTATTATTATTATTATTATTATTATTATTATTATTATTATTATTATTATTATTATTATTATTATTATTATTATTATTATTATTATTATATATTAAATTAATTATTATTACAAATAAATAACAAAATTAAATTATTCAACATTTCCATAGAAAAAAAGTGATTTTTATTCCTGAGGTTAACATATTATGGGTATTACAGTATCGGGCTATAAAATTTTAGTTGTGTATGTTACATAGCATCGGAAAGGCTAATGTGTCTAGTTTCTCTGCGTAAGTTTAATTTTTAAGGTTTACACACAAATATGAAAAAAATTAAAATAGTGCAAATTTAAAAACCTTTGTCTTGAGTTACAAAACATTTATTTTGATAGATATACCACTCGCATCCCACTAAGCGACCAAAAAGGTTTTAAAGGAAAAGACCTAAGCTTTCTTTTGAGAAAAAAATTAATAAAAAAAGAGTCCATTTTGGAAAAAAAAAGTCAAAAAGGTTTTTGATTTTTCAAAAAAAAGTAAAAAATTGTATGTCTTGAGTTACAAAACATTTTTTTTATAGATATCCCACTCGCATCCCACTAAGCGACAAAAAGGGTGTTAAAGGAAAACACATAAGCTTTCTTCTGAGCAAAAAAAAAAAATTAAAAAATGGGTCCATTTTTTTAAAAAAAGTCAACAAAGTTTTTGATTTTGCAAAAAAATTCAAAAATTTTAAATCTTGAGTTACAAAATATTTTTTTTGATAGATATCCCACTCGCATCCCACTAAGCGACCATATAGGTCGCTTAGGAAAATATCTAAGCTTTCTTAAAAAAAATAAAAAAAAAAAAATAAAAAGGGCCCATTTTGAAAAAAAAAGTCAAAAATATTTTTGATTTAAAAAAAAAAAATCAAAAATATTTTATTAAATTTTTTTAATTTTTTTTTTTCGAAAGATTGCATAAATAGCTATCTAAACTATTTGGGACACATTTTGCTAAGAACAATAGGTAATAAGTTATATGGATAAATAAAAACACCTGTTTGGCCAAAATGTCAAATTTTGACCTCCTATAACTCAGAGAGTTCTTGACCGATCTTGTTGAAAAATGGTGTCCGGATTACTATCCAATAGAACTAACATTGGTGCAAATTTCATCGCGATCGGAAGACATCGATTTCAAAAGTTGGTTCACTTGACGTGAAATGCCCCATATATATTATTGATCCATATGAAATTATAAGTCAATTGACCTATGTCCGTCTGTCTGTCTGTGTAAAACACGCTCACGTCCAAAATAGACAAAGAAAATTGGTAAACTTGCAAGCAAAATGTTTATTGTTCTCCTAAGCAGTTTGGTATTGAAAATCAGCAAAATCGGTTCAGTGGAACCAGAGTTATGAACAAAATCACTAATTTGTATCCAAGAATCGTACTACAAGATTTTTAAAATATTGGTCCATAATTAACCATATCTCCCATATAATGTTCACTTTTGATAATGGCGTTGTTTATATAAAATTGTACAAAAATAGCTCTCAAATACTTAGGTCCATAATAGGTCATAGCCTCTATATATTGAACCAAAATAGTACACCGATCAGTAATTTTTAAAATCATACTACTGAATTTTGTGAATATTGGTCCATATTTCGCAACAACTCCAATATAAATACATAAAAATCACGTTAAAATATTTTATGACAATCGACTCATAATAGGTCATAGCTACCATATAATTCCCACAACCCAATAGCTTGAAATTTGTCTAAATATATTTGTATACCCTTTTTTATAATCTGTTTCTTCACTTGAGGTTAAAAAGGAAAAATTATATTATGTACTTTTGAAATAAAATATTTTCTGCGTAAACTAGTATTTCTAACAATTGTTAAGTATATTATTCAGTTGTTATACCATCATATTTAGGTGGAGGGTATATAAGATTCGGCACGGCCGAATATAGTACTCTTACTTGTTTATAATCTGTTTCTTCACTTGAGGTTAAAAAGGAAAAATGTTGTTCCAAACGTATTATCTTATTATTAAGTATATAAATTGTTAAATTTCATACGTTCCAATAGGAATTTCAATTATATTATGTACTTTTGAAATAAAATATTTTCTGCGTAAACTAGTATTTCTAACAATTGTTAAGTAGTTCAGTTGTTATACCATCATATTTAGGTGGAGGGTATATAAGATTCGGCACGGCCGAATATAGTACTCTTACTTGTTTATACTTTCAATTTCAATTATAAATTGCTGAATTAGATAAAATTTTTTGTACATTTGAAATAAAATATCTTCTGCGTAAACTAGTCTTACTAACAATTGTTATATTATTTCAGTTATTGTACCTTCATATTTAGGTGGAGGGTATTTAAGATTCGGCACGGCCGAATATAGCACTCTTACTTGTTTTTTTTTCTTTTTAACTATTTTGACCCTTTTCAAACTGCTTCACATAAATTCACAAATCGAACACAAGCATTTTTTTTGGACAGGACAACGTCTGTCGGGTCAGCTAGTTTTCAATAAAAAAAATCTATATAAGTGTAAAATTTCATTACAAAATATTCATAAATAAAACACAAACGAAGAAATATGATCATTTTTAAAATTGACCATACCCGAGGTGTCCTACTTTGGGGACTTCTGGTCCAGCTCCTGGTGGGCTCTTGAGGTCCAGATTCAAAACTTAAACTCGACAACACTTCCCCTTTGTTGTACTCATTACACCACTGCTTAGTTATTTTATTGTGCATCAAATAATGGTTTTCACACATACTACGTTTATACGCACGGCTTATTCGCAAATAAAAATATTCCAATTAGAAAAAATTACCGCATAAACCGTGAATTAATTTTTTATTTGCGAATACCTAACTCACGAAAACAATTCCTGATTAACGACACTATTTGCAAATAAGATTTTAAGCATTGCCATATGTTTTAACGTTTTTAGTTTATTAAGACCTTTTTTAAATATTTCATTGCGTTTTTGCATTAACTGGATTGCAAGACGAAAAATATTTTTGATTCTTTCACTTTTAAATTTAAAAAAATAAAAAATTTATCATATTTTATTCAATAAAAGAGCTACCAAATAATAAAATTTTACCATCCGGCATCTCATAAAAACAAGAATTTTCCGTAACCAATGTGACATATAAACAGAGAGTTAGTTAATTGCAAATTATTTTTATTTGTGAATAGGCTACGTATAAACGTAGTAATAGTGCATTTACACTTGTAATTTTCAAACTAGTTTATCATCATAAGATACTTTCATAAACTATACCGTTTACATCTGCATTTTAGGCAGTTAAGTGGTTTATTTTTGACAAGTCATAAAACAGCTGACTTCAATATAAAAAAAATAATAGAAA
Organism: Calliphora vicina; assembly: GCF_958450345.1. Taxonomy (NCBI): domain Eukaryota; kingdom Metazoa; phylum Arthropoda; class Insecta; order Diptera; family Calliphoridae; genus Calliphora; species Calliphora vicina. Next base: position 75,241,709 of record NC_088781.1, read on the forward strand.
TATTGAAGTTGTTAAGAAAAAACGTTGCTGCACGTTGTCCATATTATATAAAAAACACATTTTCATAAATTTTTTAAACTTTTTCTTACAGTTTGGCTATTTTTAAATGAAAACTGTTTTTATATTTTTGAGCAAATGTCAAATGTTACCAGCGTAGCCAGAAAAATGTTGAAAAACAGAGTTGCATTAGCAAAAACTCGTTGTTTGTAACTAGTTTAACTCAAAAGCTAAAAATATTTTTGATTCTTTCACTTTTAAATTTAAAAAAATAAAAAATTTATCATATTTTATTCAATAAAAGAGCTACCAAATAATAAAATTTTACCATCCGGCATCTCATAAAAACAAGAATTTTCCGTAACCAATGTGACATATAAACAGAGAGTTAGTTAATTGCAAATTATTTTTATTTGTGAATAGGCTACGTATAAACGTAGTAATAGTGCATTTACACTTGTAATTTTCAAACTAGTTTATCATCATAAGATACTTTCATAAACTATACCGTTTACATCTGCATTTTAGGCAGTTAAGTGGTTTATTTTTGACAAGTCATAAAACAGCTGACTTCAATATAAAAAAAATAATAGAAATATTGAAGTTGTTAAGAAAAAACGTTGCTGCACGTTGTCCATATTATATAAAAAACACATTTTCATAAATTTTTTAAACTTTTTCTTACAGTTTGGCTATTTTTAAATGAAAACTGTTTTTATATTTTTGAGCAAATGTCAAATGTTACCAGCGTAGCCAGAAAAATGTTGAAAAACAGAGTTGCATTAGCAAAAACTCGTTGTTTGTAACTAGTTTAACTCAAAAGCTAGTTATAAACCTGTTTTTGTTTTGTAAGGATAAACAAGTTTCTCAAACTAGTTTATCACCATAAACGACTTATAACATGTTTATGGCGTAGGTGTAAATGCACTATAACAGTCATAATATATTCTTTACTGTTTTTCTAAAAATAAACATGCAATAAAAAAATTTCCAAATTGAGAAAAAGTAACGGTTTATGTGTTTTGTTTGTTTATTTTGATTTTTTAGACTTTACTACTTCGAAAGTAAGTTATTAAAAAAGACATTACTTGTAGCTTTGTAAGCGAAGTTTTTTCTTTATATGCCATTCGATTCTTATGAGTGTCCACTTATCGTGCCCGTTCCCAGATATGATGCCCATTGCCTTATATAATTGTGGCAATATTTTTTCTAATTTAAAATTTGTTTGTGAAAAATTTGTTCAGGACATCAATGTTTGAATGGACTTACCCCCTACGTTCAAGGTTTTCCAAAAGAAGTTGTTATACCATTCGAGTCCTATGACTGTTCAATTATTATTCCTGTTCCCAGATATGATGACCATTGCCTTATATAATTGTGGCAATTTTTTTTTTAATGTCAAAATTTTTCATGAAAAATGGTTATAACATCAAAGTTTGAATGGGCCTACTCCCTACGTTCAAGTTTTTCCAAACATTCTTTATATGCCATTCGATTCCTACGAGTGTAGATATGATGTACATTGCCTTGTATAATTGTGGCAATATTTTTTCTAATTTAAAATTTTTTTATGAAAAATTTGTTCATGACATCAGTGTTTGAATGGACCTACCCCCTACGTTCAAGTTTTTCCAAAAGAAGTTGTTATACCATTCGAGTCCTATGACTGTTCAATTATTATTCCTTTTATAATTGTGGCAATTTTTTTTTAAATATCAAAATTTTTCATGAAAAATCGTTATAACATCAAAGTTTGAATGGGCCTACTCCCTACTATCAAGTTTTTCCAAACATTCTTTGTATGCCATTCGATTCCTATGAGTGTCCACTTATCGTGCCCGTTCCCAGATATGATGGCCAACGCCTTGAATAATTGTGTAAATTTTTTTACTAATTTAAAATTTTTCATGAAAAATATGTCAATGTTTGAATGGACCTACCCCCCACGTTGAAGTTTTTCCAAAAATTTTTTGTATGCCATTCGATTCCTATGAGTGTCCACTTATCATTCCTATTCCCAGATATGATGCCCATTGCCTAATATAATTGTGACAATTTTTTTTAATATCAAAATTTTTCATGAAAAATGATTTTGACATCAAAGTTTGAATGGGCCTACTCCCTACGTTCAAGTTTTTCCAAACATTCTTTATATGCCGTTCGATTCCTATGAGTGTCCACTTATCGTTCCCGTTCGCAGATATGATGCCCAAGGCCTTATATAATTGTGGCATTATATTTTCCAATTTAAAAAATTTGTTCATGGCATCAAAGTTTGAATGGGCTACCCCCTACGTTTAAGTTTTTCTAAAATAAGTTAGTATGTCATTTGATTGCTAGAGTGTCCACTTATCATTTCTGTTTCCCGATATGATGCCTATCGTATATATATATAAATTTTTCAATTCTTTTTCTGTATATATCAAAGTTATTTAATTTTTTTAATGATTATTTTATTTTAAGGTTATGTTGCGGTTTATTCATATGTAACAAACTTCATTTTGACATTTTAACAAAATATTACAATAACAAATTTTATTTTTTATATTCAACACATCAAAACAAATAATATGGTGTGTACAACATATACAGCAACAAAAAACAAGCAGCTGTTTCCGTTTTGTTTCTCCGGGTTGTTTTGTTCACGGGACATGCATAATTTGAGTGCGTTTCGTTTGTTATTTTTCAACAACAATGTGCTGACAATTGTTTTGTTTATTTGGTTAGTTTTCACGATCAGTCTTACAAGCAAACCTAAACAAGGGCGGCAAGCGTTTTTTAGTTGTCAAAAATTCTCATGTCCATACAATTTGTATGTAGTATACCGAAATAACGCGGCGGCAACGCTATGGCAACTCTTTGCAATTGGAAAATTCAATTTTGACAGCGAGTTTAATAGTGAAGTTAGTTGCAAAACACAACAAATGTTAAGAAATAAAGAAAGAGAAACAAATATGAAAGAAAAATATATTTATAATTTAGATATTTTGAGTTTTTATATAAAAAAATCAATTTTTGGCCAGATATATGAGTGATCACAGATTGATCTGCTTTTCTTGATTAAACGCTTATTGGCCAAGTTATTACCAAATTTTGAGTTTTTATATAAAAAGTCGATTTTTGGTCAGAATTATGAGTGATCTCAGATTGAGCTGCTTTTCTTGAATAAACGCTTATTGGCCAAGTTATTAGCGAATTTAGATATTTTGAGTTTTTATATAAAAAAATCGATTTTTAGTCAGAAATATGAGTGATCATAAATCGAGCTCCTTTTCTTGAATCATCGCTTATTAGCCAAGTTATTAGCGAATTTAGATATTTTGACTTTTTATATAAAAAATCTTTTTTTGGTCTGAAATATGAGTGATCACAGATCGAGCTCTTTTTCTTGATTAAACGCTTATTGGGCAAGTTTTTAGCGAATTTAGATATTTTGAGCTTTTATATAAAAAATCGATTTTTAGTCTGAAATATGAGTGATCACAGATCGAGCTCCTTTTCTTGAGTAAGCGCTTATTGGCCAAGTTATTAGCGAATTTATTTATTTTGAGTTTTTAAATAAGTAATCAAATTTTGGTCTGAAATATGAGTGATCAGACATCGAGCTCTTTGCCAAGTTATTAGCGAATTTAGATATTTTGAGTTTTTATATAAAAATTCGATTTTCGGCCAGAAATATGAGTGATCACAGATCGAGCTCCTTTTCTTGATTAAGCGCTTATTGGCCAAGTAATAGCGAATTTAGATATCTTGAGTTTATATATAAAAAATTGATTTTTGGCCAGACATATGAGTGATCACAGATCGAGCTCTTTTTGTTGATTAAACGCTTATTGGCCAAGTTATTAGCGAATTTAGATATTTTGAGTTTTTATATTAGTAATCGAATTTTGGTCTGAAATATGAGTTATCACAGATCGAGCTCCTTTTCTTTATTAAACTCTTATTTGTCAAGTTATTAACGAATTTAGTTATTTTGAGTTTTTATATAAGTAATCGAATTTTGGTCTGAAATATGAGTGATCACAGATCGAGCTCCTTTTCTTGATTAAACGCTTATTGGTCAAGTTATTAGAGAATTTAGAATGTAGACAAAACTGAAATACATACTTTTAATTAGATTTTTAAAGTTTAGGGAATCCCCTTATATAAAAAATGTGTTTGCATCCAAAAATGTGTTTGAATCCCCTTATTTGCTATGTAATTTTATTTCAATGGATATTTGCCCGTGATCTCGTTTTCGAATTTTATTTAATAATTTTAGTTTTATATTTTAACAAAGCAGTTAGTAATAAAATAATTTTTCGTTCAAGAGTGTAAAACACAGGTTTATATTGTAAAATTTTATATTATTCTCATGAAATTCGACAATCGCTAACATGAACAATTTCACTTCCGATTTTAGATAAATCGAAAAAATTGGGCGTAAAAGCGGGCGTGGTCAATTTTTCCTTCAGTAGTAATTTAAATTGGATAAATACGAACATTTAAACAAAAAATTAGCCAAATCGGTGTAGCCGTTTTCTGATTTTAGATAAATCGAAAAATAGTGGGCGTGGTCAATTTTTCTTTCCGTAAAAACCTATGTTGGGCTATGACGGACATTTAAAAAAAAAATTGTCAAAATCGGTGCAGCCGTTCTCAACTGATACAATTACCAACGAACGACAATTGATTTTTATTTATATAGATTAGAAAATGGAGTGTTCTTGCGGCTACAATTCATATGTTACGGCTGTAACACTCTCAGTAGAATTATAATAAAACACAAAGTAAATTCAGATGAGATTTACTTTCTCAATATAAGTTGGTATGGTTTTTATTATCTAAACGAATTCAATATTACATTAACATCAATCTTATATTCAAATTTACAATATAACTTACACAATTCTATTTCTCGTGACGAATTCCTTAGAAAGAATGATTTTGAGTCGAATCGTTGCATTAAAAGTAATATGTTACCAATGTTATATTAAAAAACGTAATTTATGACATAGTCTACATTTACGGGTAATAAATGATTAAAGACGGTATCACTGGACATGTAAACGGCAAATCAATACGAAAACACTAGATGTGTAAATAACAAACATAACAATGTTCGTGTTTAATTCATAACAATCCGCCACCCGTGAGTCGATCAGGGAGACTCACTAACCACTTCAAGCACTGCCAGTTTTGTGGCAGGACGTCGAAATTTTTCATTCAGAGTTTCCACCACTGCTGAACGCCTCAATCACACCACATTTCCTTTTACCACGTTCCTCAGTCTCATCACATATAACCACAACATCACCTACTTGTAACGGTTTTAATGGTTGATACCATTTTGTACGTCTTGTCAAATCTGGTAAATATTCCAGAACCCATCTCTTCCAGAATGTCTGTTTAAGCTGTTGTAAAATGTGCCACTGCTTCCGGAGGCAAACCTTCTGCAGTGGTTTGCACAATGTTAGGGGATCCGAGCAAAAAATGGTTCGGCGTAAGCGGTTCGCTATCTGAGCTGTCAATAGGTAAATGCGTCAAAGGACGCGAATTTACAAGATTTTCAGCCTCAATTAATAGGCTATTCAACGTATCAAGTTTTGCCGATTTTTCCTTTAGGGTGAATGACAACACGTTCTTCACCGCGCGGACCATCCTCTGCCAGACACCACCTGCTGAGGGATCAGCCGGGGTATTAAATACCCATTCTACGCCCCGTCGCGTACACACATTACCCAATTGCGTTTCAATTCTTAAGAAGTCCTCCTTACTAGTTCCAACGAAATTGGACGCCTCTTCTCTTATTATACCCTCCACCACCATAAGTGGTGAATGAGGGTATATATAAGTTTGTCATTCCGTGTGTAACATTGAGAAATATTCATCTGAGACCCAACAAAGTATATATATTATTGATCCTTATGAAATTCTAAGTCGATTGAGCTATGTTCGTCTGTCAGTCTGTGTAAAACACGCTCACGGTCAAAATAGCCAACGAAAGTTGGTAAACTTGCAAGAAAAATGTTTATTGTTCTCCTAAGCAGTTTGGTACTGAAAATCAGCAAAATCGGTTCAGTGGAACCAGAGTTATGAACCAAAATCTAAGACAACCTAAAAAAAATTGATAATTTTAAAATTGTTTTTGTTATTTGTGCAAATATATTGCAGATAATACCACCAAATTTTACACACGTTACAAATTTCTTCCCGAAATATGGTTCTATGGTCTGTAAATTACTACCAAATTGCAGTATCCACACAAAATTCAGGAAAAATAATATTCGTGCATAAAAATATCATAACACCAAATTATTTGTGGATAGGCCCATATTTTACCATAGCCCCCATATAAAGTTCACTTCCGAAAATCACTTAAGTTGAAATTCGTCATAAATAGTCCCCATATATACCAAAATCGGTATACCTAATTCTATGAAGATCGGCTGATAATTGGTAATAGCTCCTATATAAGGACCACTTCCGAAAAACATAATAACCTACATAAATATCTAAAAAATATCAATAACAAAATAAAATTTCACACAAATCTCTAATTTATATTTAGAAATCATACTGCAGGATTTTATGAATATCGGTCCATATTTGACCATAGCTACCATATAAGGTTCAATTCCGAAAATCAGTTAAGTACTCATAAATCTCTTATAAAAACCTTTATCATGCTAAAATTCTACACAAATAATACTCATATACATAGAAATCACTGTATTTTACACAGATTGGACGATAATTGGTCATAGCTCCCCTATAAGGCCCATTTCCGAAAAATATATTTAAAACAAATCGATATTAAAATGAAATTACGCACAGATGAGTAATTTTTATCCAGAAATCATACTACTGGATTTTGTGAATATCGGTCCATATTTAACCATAGCTCCCATATAAGGTCCACTACCGAAAATCACTAAAATCCTCATAAATTTCTTACAAATATAGTTATCAGGTTGAAATTAGAAACAAATTTGTTCAATATATACAAAAATCGATGTATCAAATTTTACGATGATAGGTCCAATAATTGGTTATAGCTCCCATATAAGTCCAACAACCCAATATTTTGAAATTTGTCTAAATATATTTGTATAGCCTTTTTATACCCTCCACCACCATAAGTGGTGAATGACGGTATAAATAAGTTTGTCATTCCGTGTGTAACATTGAGAAATATTCATCTGAGGTACCGTGAAATAGCTCCCAAATTAAATAACTCCCAGTGAAATAACTCCCAATGAAATAATTCCCATCAAAAATTAAATAATTCCCAAACTTGAAAAATGAAATAACTACCAAAGGGTAAAATGAAATTACTCCCAATAATCGGCGGTTTCATAATTTTAAAAATATTAGTCCCAAAAAAGCGAAATAACTCCCAATAGAAATGAAATAATTCCCAATCCGAAGCAACTTATTTATGTAATCTAAAAAAAGGAACAACAAAATTTAAATTTTTATTATTTTACCAAACATTTTTGGCATTGCGGGCCTATCATAGCGCAAAGTTTTACTCCTCTGGGATGTGTCAAAAACTGGCTTCACTCAGAAAATGTGTTTTGCATTGGCGGCTTCGGCCGGGAGCTAAGGTTTTTTCCTCTGGGGTGTATCTAAACTGGCTTCGCTCAGAAAAGTTTTTTGCATTGACGGCCTTCGGCCGGTCGCTAAGGTTTTCTCCTCCGGGTATATCAAAATCTGGATTCGCTCAGAAAAGTTTTTTTTCATTGCAGAAAGGTTTTATAATATTTCAGAAAGCCGATTTTCATTTCGCACCAGATTAAGAAATCGTTGCAACTTGACAAAGGCCGACGATGTAAAAAGAATATTTTCTGAGCGAAGCCGGTTTTTGATACAACCCAGAGGATAAAACATTTGCGCCCGGCCGAAGGCCGGCAATGCAAAAAAAATTTTTTGAGCGAATCCAGTTTTTGATATTTATGGGTTCTGCTTTTGCAAAGTATTTTTGTTGTGTGTTATTTAATTTTTTCGTGGGGAGTTATTTCATTTGGAAGTTATTTCACGGTACCTTCATTTGAGACCCAACAAAGTATATTGATCCATATGAAATTCTAAGTCAATTGACCTATGTCCGTCTGTCTGTCCGTCTGTCTGTGTGTGTAAAACACGTTCACGTCCAAAATAGACAAAGAAAATTGGTAAACTTGCAAGCAAAATGTTTATTGTTCTCCTAAGCAGTTTGGTATTGAAAATCAGCAAAATCGGTTCAGTGGAACCAGAGTTATGAACAAAATGTGAGACGACCGATCACTAATTTGTATCCAAGAATCGTACTACAAGATTTTTAAAATATTGGTCCATAATTAACCATATCTCCCATATAATGTTCACTTTTGATAATGGCGTTGTTTATATAAAATTGTACAAAAATAGCTCTCAAATACTTAGGTCCATAATAGGTCATAGCCTCCATATATTGAACCAAAACAGTACACCGATCAGTAATTTTTAAAATCATACTACTGAATTTTGTGAATATTGGTCCATATTTCGCAACAACTCCAATATAAATACATAAAAATCACGTTAAAATATTTTATGACAATCGACTCATAATAGGTCATAGCTACCATATAAGTCCCACAACCCAATAGCTTAAAATTTGTCTAAATATATTTGTATACCCTTTTTTATAATCTGTTTCTTCACTTGAGGTTAAAAAGGAAAAATGTTGTTCCAAACGTATTATCTTATTATTAAGTATATAAATTGTTAAATTTCATACGTTCCAATAGGAATTTCAATTATATTATGTACTTTTGAAATCAAATATTTTCTGCGTAAACTAGTATTTCTAACAATTGTTAAGTATATTATTCAGTTGTTATACCATCATATTTAGGTGGAGGGTATATAAGATTCGGCACGGCCGAATATAGTACTCTTACTTGTTTTTTTTCACACCTGCCAATGGACACCGTATACGGACCGAGATACTCAATTCCCGTGTATGTGAAAGGTCTAACAAACGGGGTTAGACGATCTATCGTCAATTGACCCATTAATGGTGGTTTCGGGCCTGCAGATCTATTCTTGCACTCCTGGCAGTTCCTTTTGACATTTCTCACCAATTGTCTTAAACTGGGAATCCAAAACTTGATACGAATTGCTGCACAGATAGCCTCCTTTTGATGAACAAAATTCTCGTGAAATTGTCTTACCATCAGTCTTGTAATTAAGTGATTCTTGGGCATAATGATGGGCTCCCTGGTGGATTGGCCAACGCACGTGGCTTTACTAATACGACCTGAAATTCAAATTATATATACTGCTCTTATTAGATAAAGGTTGGCCCAATTTCAGTACATTATACTCATTTCCGTAGACTTCTTGCTGAGCTATTTGACACCAAAAGATTTCAGCTTCTTTTATTGCCTGAGCGGTAATATATGGTTTAAAATTTAGAGTAGATTTGTCTTGATGTATAGCGAAACATTTAAAAATGTTCACGGCTCTAACAAACCAACACCTTATTCTTAGTAGCTTATAATACTTTGATTTTTCTCCATATGGTATTAAGGGAAGAACTTCCGCTGTAGAAAATAAAAACTTTGTTCGCATTTCAGATTCATATAACTTTTTTTCGGCTTCTCCGCTTAATATTGGCCATTTTGTTTTATCAGATTTCAAAAAAGACGGTCCGTTTAACCAACGAGATTCTTGTACATTTCCTGAAAAATATTGTGGCCTTGTCCCATCATCAGCAGGGTTTTGAGACCCAGGAACCCATCGCCATTGGTGGACCTCTGAGTGCTCTAAAATTTCTGCAATCCAATGTGAAACGAATTGTTTATAAACGCGACAATCCGATTGAATCCATTTCATCACTGTCTTCGAATCTGACCAAAACATTATTGCTGTCGGCTTATTATCATGGTTGGACACAATGGCCTCCTTTAATATAACACCAAGTACTGCGGCCTGTAGTTCTAGTCTCGGGATCGGGAGAGGTTTTATGGGAGCAACAAATATCACCTCAACGCTGCACAGTGGTAAGAGAATAAATAGCTACGACGTTTTATGTAGTGCTCGACGAAGAGATTCTGTGTGTGTAATTTTTTTAAAACGGAACACAAACGAAGAAATAGGGTCATTTTAAAAATTGAACATACCCGAGGTGTCCTACTTTGGGAACCCCTGGTTCTGCTCCTGGTGGGATCATGAGGTCCAAATTTAAAACTTAAACTCGACTACACTTCCTCTTGCATCTACGAAAAAATCAGAAAACTTTACTCCATAACACCTGGGGATGCTAATATTGCGCACATTTTGAAGTTCATTGTACCATTCATACCATTTCCTATATAATTTTTCTGGAATAGGGGGCTCCAGTCAATATTGTAAATCCATAGTTCCTGAAGTATAATCTTGGACATTATGACAATATTCGCTAAAAAGCCAAACGGATCAAATATCGACATAACTAAACTAAGCACTTCACGATTGCTGGATCTTCGGCTGCCATTTAACACCGCTTCAGAAATTCTTGAAAATTTCAAAATAAAACAAAATGAGTCATCATTTTGGGCCCAGAATAGACCAAGCACTTTATCTGTAATCGATTCATCTTTACTGAGGTTCTTTAATTCCATTTTATTAATATAATCTGGTCCTTCTATAATACGACAAAACTCATATTCTCTTATTTCGAAATTAGCCTTTTGATGGATGTTTATTACGCTTCTAGTTACGGAAATAGCCTCATCGATTGTGTGGAAACTATCTACATAGTCGTCCACGTAGTGGCAGTCCACAATAGCCTTTTAGGATTTGGCATCAACTCTCTGAAATTTAATGGCATTTACATTTTTGACATATTGCACGGAACACGGTGAACTAGCAGATCCAAATATCATTGCTCGCATTACATAAATATCCAGCTTACTACTGCTGGCATCTGATCGCCATAAAAATCGTTGGGCAGTCTGGTCCTCTTCACGAATAAGTACACGGTGAAACATCTCACGTATGTCGCCACAAACTCCTATCTGCCGTTGACGAAACTTAAACAAAATTGAAAGTAATGGCTTGGGTTGATACGTGGCTGGACCTTTTAGCAATCTCGAATTAAATGATTCACCGTCTACTGTAGCTGCTGCATCAAACACCAGTCTCTTATTGCCTTTATTAACATTTGTAATCACAAAGTGTGGCAAATACCATATACGATCGGTTTCTATGAACCCATCGTACATGGTGACAGTTTTCTGGCATACCCTTTCAAAATGTACTCTTCGATCTTATATTCATACCATTCAGCCAGATCGTTATCTTTTTTCATCTTCCTTTCGGCACCCAGTAAACGTATATAGGCCAGTGGATAAGTTTGCTTAAAGTCATATACATCCAGTTTCCATAGAAGACCGGTCTCATATTGTTGTCCTTTTACAACAGTGGTATCCTTTAGTATTTTCTCGGCTCTCAAATCATCATTTGAAATAATATAATTTACCGGTTTCATTCCTAAACCTTCCAATGTAAAGTAATCAGACACCTGTTGTCATCCATAGGATTACATTCTATCAGAAATACATAATTGGATTCCAAACTATCCTCATTAGAGCCAAACAGTATATCCCCTAAAACTGTCTTATGCATAGAAAAACTTTCGTCCAAATTTATCAGATGGTGCGGACGAACCAGATTAACTTCGGTATGATATCGAAATACTCATCAATGACAGTTTAGGAAACTTCACCTTAAATTCTTGCAGTTGTAAACTTTGTGGCGGCAGTTTTAAATGCTTCGTTGTTCTAACGTTTCTCATATGAACGCTGTTGTTGCTATCATTCACATTACATATTTCAAATTCTACTTTCATTGACAACTCGTTCGATCTTTTTCCACCTATCTCAGCGATAAATTAGTGGTTGGTCCGTCTAAACCAATTTGCTTCGCAATGTCCTCTTCTAGTAGTGAAACTTTAGATCCATCATCAATGAAGGCTACTATATCAACGTTTTCTCACCTAAGCAGTTTTTTATAATCGTTGTTACTGAAACGCTATCGCTTTCATTATTTTCGGGTACTTTTGATGTGTCACCACTAACAGCTGTAATCGATTGTTTATTATTTGTTTTGCTATTATTGTCATTTGTTTTGTTAATTTCTTCGTGAAGAAAACGATTATGATATCTATCACATTGAAAGGAATTGTGACCGGGTAATAAGCAGCCAAAACATAAACGATTCTCTTTAACAAATTTCCATCTTTGTGCTGTAGACATATTCTTAAATTTCGTACATTAAGATGATGATTACCATGACACATCACACATCCTAACTGACTGCGGTCGTCAACTGTGATTGCAAGTGCCGGCTTAAATTTATTTACCTTATTCTTCACAGCATCATCACTGTTGGGTTCCATTTCTGTCGCCAATGATGTGTAAGTAGCAACATTATGCAGCCACTCACTAAACTGCCTTACTGTCGGATATTGGCCCAAGTTGTGAAATGAATATTTTACCCATTTTTCACGCTTTGTAATAGTGCATTTACACTTGTAATTTTCAAACTAGTTTATGATCATAAGCTACTTTCATAAACCATACCGTTTACATCAGCATTTTGGTCAGTTAAGTGGTTTATTTTTGACATGTCATAAAACAGCTGACTTCAATTTAAAAAAAATTTAATAAAAATATGGACATTGTTACGAAAAAACGTTGCTGCACGTACCTATATATGTATATATAAACATTAGGGTGGCCCTTAATACACGAAAGTTGGATTTTGGCCCACCCTCCAGTTTGGTGAACATTAGTAAAAAAAATCATTCTGAAAAAATGTTTGGTAAATCGGATGGGGTTAAGACGTACCGCAAGCCTTCTGAAGTTTTGAGATGCATTGCAAGGGGAAAAAATTAATTTTTTTCAGTTTTTGTAAAAATTTTGCCATTAAAAAATACTTTTCCAATTTAATTTAAAAGAATAGAAATGTGTACGTAATTGTCGTTCTAATGAGACATAAAAAACAGAAATTGGTCAAAAAATGTTAAAGTTATTAAAAATTCGCCAGGCCATTAACGTGTCTCAGGCAACTGGAACAAGAAAGGTAGGAACAAAATTAACATATTTTGATAAATATTAAAATAAAAGTTAATTTTTACTTAAAATATGTCCATATTTACTTGTATATGAGTTCTATTTGTATATGAGTTCTATTCTTAGGTATGAACAAAAAAATAAAATTTTTTTAACGGCAGTTTCCAAACTCCATTTTTAAATTTTTAAAAATTTTGTTAAACAAATTTCAGAATTTTTTGATAATCTCCATGAAAAATTTGACCTTTGACCTTCACGATTTAAGGGTTAACGTTTTCCGATTTTAGTAAAAGTTTCAGAGTATATTTAGAATTACCTGGACTATAATATTCTGAATAAGTTTTGCTTTAAATTAATAAGAGTAAGGAAATAGAGCTCATTCGCAAAAAATTGCCAAATAATTGGTTTTTCTCGAAAATTTCAAAATTTAAATCACAGGTACGGAAAAACTATAAGAGATATTTTCATAATTTTTTCACATTTCACATTTGTTTAACAAAATTTTTAAAAATTTGAAAATGGAGTTTTGAAACTGCCGTTTAAAAAATTTTATTTTTTTGTTCATACCTACGAATAGGTTAACGGTATCCTACGAAGACAAAAACTCATATACAAGTAAATATGGACATATTTTAAGTAAAAAATAACTTTAATTTTAATATTTATCAACATATGTTAATTTTGTTCCTACCTTTCTTGTTCTAGTTGCCTGAGACACGTTAATGGCCTGGCGAATTTTTAATAACTTTAACATTTTCTGACCAATTTCTGTTTTTTATGTCTCATTAGAACGACAATTACGTACACATTTCGATTCTTTTAAATTAAATAGCAAAAGTAATTTTTTAATGGCAAAATTTTTACAAAAACTGAAAAAAATGCATTTTTTCCCCTTGTAAATGCATCTCAAAACTTCAGAGGGCTTGCGGCACGTCTTTTTTTACCTAAAATTTTATCAGGATGATTTTTTTGCTAATGTTCACCAAACTGGAGGGTGAGAATGGCCAAAATCCAACTTTCGTTTATTAAGGGCCACCCTAATAAAGATACATACATAAATAAATTTTTTAAACTTTTTCTTACAGTTTGGCTTTTTTTTAAAGAAAACAGTTTTCTTTATTTTTGAGCAAATGTCAAATGTACCAGCGTTGTCAGAAAAGTGTTGAAAAACAGAGTTGCATTAGCAAAAACTCGTTGTTTGTAACTAGTTTATCTCAAAAGCTAGTTACAAACCTGTTTTTGTTTTGTATGGATAAACAACTTATAACATGTTTATGGCGTAGGTGTAAATGCACTATAAAGGGCAACTTATTCACAAGTTCTTCGAGTAAAGTCGGATTTAACAGATGTTGTGTAGCTCCAGCATTCTCTAAAAAATATGATAAGATTCGAGAACATGGAAGAAAAATTTACAATCTCTGATAATTTTCTTCCAGAAATGGCAGGGAATGCTCTTACTTTAGTAATTTGACTACGAATCATAATATGGGGACGGCCGTAATGAAATTACGTAGGCATTTTGGTTGAGTGAGGCAAGTCTGTACTCATTCCTGGGAGTATATTTGGTACAGTGGCTTTTAACGATGGTTGAGGGGCAGAATTCTTCATGAACATTTCCAGGGACATTTTCAATATTCGAATTTCCTCTTTCATTTCGGCAATGTCATCGTTTTGTATAATAGTCTTCTCGTGGTCACTTTCACTTTGTGACGACTCGGCATTATCTCCACAAGTGACCGGTAAGTCTACCTCGTCCTCACGTGTTTTAATTGTCTTCCCTTCCTCTTGAGACATTTCCTTAAGTCGGCTACTTCGGCGGGGATCTGAAGACATTCAGCGGCAGTAATTGTATGGAACGAATCTTCCAGAAGTGGCATGTAATTCCTATAATCTTCTTCTATATAAATAAAAATTAAATATCGTTCGTTGGTAATTGCAGTAGAGAACGGCCGGACCGACTTAGGTTTTACGGAATGAAAAATTGACCACGCCTACTTTTACGCCCGCTTTTTTCGATTTATCAAAAATCGGAAAACGGCTACACCGATTTGGCTAATTTTTTGTTTAAATGATCATAGTAATCCAATTGAAGTTTTTACTGAAAGAATAATTGACCACGCCATTTTTTTTTTGTTATATCTAAAATCGCAGGACGCTTGGACCGATTTAACTAATTTTTTTTTAAATGTTCGTAATACATAGTCCGCAAAAGTTTTTACATAAATAAAAATTGTCCACGTCCACTTATATACCCACTTATTAAATACATCTGCAAAATACATCGGTCTGTGATCAATCATATTTCAGACCAAAATTCGATTACTTATATAAAAAATCACAATAGCTTAAATCGATAATAACTTGGCCAATAAGCGTTTAATCAAGAAAAGGAGCTCGATCTGTGATCACTCATATTTCTGACCAAAAATCGATTTTTTATATAAAAACTCAAAATATCTAAATTTGCTAATAACTTGGCCAATAAGCGTTTAATCAAGAAAAGGAGCTAGATCTGTGATCACTCATATTTCTTAACAAAAATCGATTTTTTATATAAAAACTCAAAATATCTAAATAAAGTATATATATTCTGGATCGTTATAGATAGCAGAATCGATATAGCCATGTCCGTCTGGCCTTCTGTGTGTTGAAATCAACTTTCCGAAGCCCCCAAATAACTTACATACACGATTCATACATCAATATCTCCGAAATTCTTCCGGCTCGGTCGCTATTAAAATCGAGAAAATCGGTCCACAAATGGCTGAGATATAAGGAAAAAACAATCTCGATTTTTGACCTATATCTGGATTACTAAGTCATTAATATAGACAGTATGGATATCTAATGATAGATATTTCAAAGACCTTTGCAACGATGTATATAAGACCATAGTAAGTTGGACATACAATGGGTCAAAATCGGAAAAAAATATTTTTTAACCCGAATTTTTTTTTCATTAAAAATTTTTTTTTGTCTAAATTCTTTTTCCAAAAAAATTAATTAAAGAAATTTAAAAAAAAAATTTGGAATAAAAAAAATTAAAAAACAATTTGGAAAAAAAAAATTTAAAAAAAATTTTAAAACATTACAAAAAAAATTTTTGATTTTGTTTAAATAAAAATATTTAAAAAAATATATTTTTAAGTATAATTTGGTGAAGGGTATATAAGATTCGGCACAGCCGAATATAGCTCTCTTACTTGTTTAAATTTTTGTTGTTTATCACTGAAAGAAATATTTGGATTGTTTAATATATTTCGAACTTAAAAAAATCATTAAAGTTTTGACTATTTTTTCACCTCAATTTACTTCTGTGAACAATTTTTTTTTCAGATTTTCTATCATTTAAAATCATAATCAAAACAACGTAATAAAAAAAATATTTTATATATTTTCAATTTTTACAAATTTGTCGAAAATGATTAATATCGAACTCTCCATTAATGAGATATGATAATATGTCGCCGACAATTTGATTAAGATTGTTGACTAGATTACACTGTGCTACGATGGAAAAAAACTTGGAAAACGACCCAGCGTAGGTTATAGGGCTTGCTGAGTACATTAAAAATTGTGTCAAACATTTTCCGAAACACCCTCAAATTCAGAAGTTATTCTGAAAAAACCGTTTTCAGTGATGTCCGTGAACTTATCGATCTGTAACTCAGTCAGTCTCATGCATTTATTATTGGAACATATGCGCCTAAAATCAAAATATGACCTACAAATATAAAAAATATGCACTTATATTTGGTTCGCTCAGTGCCCAAAAACTACATACATAACAGAGTTCCCAGCAGTTAGGATTCTTTTAATTATACTAACAACAATATTATAATTGGTCTTCTGAGAATACGATGGATATATCTTGGCATTAATATATGTTAAACGTCATAATCTTTAAAACCTCCACCATGCGTCTTGCCTTTTTAAAATCATTAAAATGTTGATCGTGCTGTAAAGTAGCATCCAACATTAATTTTCATTTCGTAATAAATGGCTATGAAGTGCGATAACTGGGTATGTGAATTTACAAAATCTTTCTGTAACGAAATCTCTTACAAATCGAAATTACAATGAAAACAAATATGAATGTTTTTAATATAATTAATGAAATTTTAATACTTAAAAAAACTCAGAACTTTTTTGAAGACAATCTGATACAGGAGATTTACTGCCAGTTTCTCGATGTCGAAAACAGATGGTCGACAACATTTGATGCTAGTTCTATAACAAATTCGAAAAAAATCTTTTTGTTGAACCAATATATTGCCCATTGACGACAAAAAATAATATTTTTATTAAAAATTGGTATAATATGCATATAAAATGTATTTTGAAGTAAAATGTAACAAAATATGCATTATCAATCAAATATGCCCTAACAAATCGATGTCATTTTACAGCAAAATGTGTGATTCGGATATTTGGTATTTGGACGTTCGAGAAAATACATGCATTTGCATATAAATCCGCCCCCTGGTTATAAGTATTGTTTTTGTTAAGAATATCTAAAAGAAAAACAAAATTTATCAACTTTTTTGATTTTAGTTGCTTTTCATTGCTTATTTTCATATGGATGCTTATAAAAATGTATACCAATGTATTAAGGAAAATTAGTTCTTAACAAACCATCGTTTTAATTATTCACATCGGATGAAAATTATAAAAGTTTTCAACTTTTCATTAACACCTTTTTTAGTATTTCCTCCCCCAGCCCATATGAATAAAAAAAAGAAAAAACTATACAAACAAATTTTTTGTACAATTTTTAATTTACAAGGTAAATTTTGTGGAACTTTTTTCAAAAAAGTTTAATAACTTTTGCAAGTATAAACCAATTTTAAAAACTAATATCTCGTTTTTGTCTACATAAAATTGTCTTTAAAATACTGTGCAAAGAAAAATAGGTTTTCATAGAAAAAAATTAAAATAACTATTGTTGAATTTGAAAAATTACGAAAAAAAACACAATTTCTAGGAATATAGATTTTATGCATATATTTTATGAGAGCTTAATTCTTTACCTAACTATAATTGTTTAAAATTTTGAAATCGGTCTAAAAATGTGTGAGTTAGAAGTACTAAAGTACTACGACCTACCCTAAAACCGTTTTTTCAAAATAACTCAAAATTTTGAGGGTGTTTCAAAAGCTATGAAAACGGTTTTAGTATGTTCTCACCTAGGGCTACAAACTCTATTAGGTGGCTTTTCAAGTTCTGACAAAAAGTGTAATTTTGTCAGTGTGTGTATTAATAGAAAGTGACTATTTAAATTGTTTTGTAAATTTAAATAAATAAAGAGTTGTTACAATTGTAAACTATTAAACTGCTTTTATTTGCAATCAAAAGAATTAGGTTTATTTAAAGGAAATGAACCACCGTTTTTAAAAGGTAAAAACGTAACAATATATTAGTCTTTGATTTTAGACAAACCACAAAAAAATTCGCACGTGTTTAAAAATTCTTTAAATATTTTGAATCTGCGCTAGTTTTTAATCATGACTGCAAAATTTTAACCTCCATTTTTATAAATGAACAACTTTTTATGCTACTCTCTTTTGCATTTCAGATGACGATATGTAGATAGATGGGAAATACAATTACCTGTATTTTATATCAAATGTAAGAAAAAAACAAACACGAGTACACGTTATAACTTGACTTTATTTCATTTACTATAGTATTACTCAATCTTTACATATTCGGGATGTCATTTCATTTAGTGGTTCCAATTCTTTACTTGTTATTAGATCGAATTCTTGAACGAAATAATAAAAATGTTTGTAACACGCGTTCACATGAGCTTCCTAAAAATAAACAAAAAAAATATATATTAAAACAATATTCCAAAAATATGTATATTTAAAAAAAGTGAATAATTTAATATTTATTAAAAAGAATCTATTTCATATAAATGGTATGAAAACTCATAAATTCTAAACAGTTAAGGATTTATGTATAGATTTATAAGTAAAAAACAATTTAAATATTAACAACCAAAAACTAAATTTTCTCGAAATCCGCCAATTTCAAATCCGCGATAACCCCAAATTGATACAAGAGTTAAAATTTCAATTTTGGAACCTCGTTTAAAAAAATTTAAAATTTTGGTTTTTGAACTATGCATGAAATATTATGTTTTTTTTTTAAACATCTTCTGAACCGAAAAACTATTTTTAGTTGTAAAATAATTTTTCAACTTTTAATTTCGAAATTTAAAAAAAAAAAAAACTTACAATTAGTGTTTATAAACCGGTTAACCGAAAACCGGTTTTTCTTCGAAATCTCGTTTTTTTGCGAACCGGTTAATTTAAAATGTTGATTTTCGATTGCGTCAGTGACTTCACATCATTAATTACTTCGGCTCTGTATCATTCAAAGATCGAATTCTCTAAAAAGCCAAAAATGCTTATTTCAAATTCTGATATTGAACGATTACTTCTCGAAAAGAGATAGATTAGAAGAGAGTGGCAACATAATAGATCACCTGCTGCAAAGCAGATGCTGTCCATCGCTGCTAGAAGACTGAAGAGAGCCCTTTGCTTAGAGGAGGATCGCAGAAATAGAAGATACATCGAGAGTTTGACAAATACTAAATATATGATCTTTTTTCTTTGGAAAGCCACATGTAACATCAAACCTCCGCACAGTGGGGCAGAATCGAAATTTTTTGGAAATAAATCTGGCAATTCTAAACGGCTTTGACGTGCTTTGACGTGGGCGTAGCCAAGGAGTATTCGAGTTTAAGTTATTAAAATAGATCCTACAAATGCTCCAGGGGCGGCGCTATGGGGGCTCAAAGTAAGGTACCTTCGACATGTAAATTTTTTAAACATGTGCCATTTTTTTGTTTCCCATCATCCCATTTCAAAGATTTTTATATTTTTGGAAAGCCCATGCTTGCGTGTGCTATTTATCTCTTATAATTTCTGAGTTATAGGCATTTGAAAATTGAAATTTAAAAATTAGGCCACACCTTGGTCCGCTTTTTTAAAAATATAGGACGTACTTTTGGACCGAATGGACTCGAATTTTTTTGTTAGTTAGACAACTAAATTACGAATAATACGCAAAAGATTTCAGAGCAATATCAGTTAGGGATCCAAAAATAAACGATTTTCAATTTCAAAATTCTAAAAATATTAGATTTTTGCTGCTTTTTGGGCGAAAATGTGACTTAACTCTTTTTTTATTAAAAACAAAACTTTTTTTAAGGACATATAACAATTTTATGTTTTTCTATAAGAATATTTTGGTATAAAAAACATGTCCTATTTTTCGGAATTTGACCTATTTTTTATCAAAATTTCAACTTTGGGAAACATGTTCTAAAATCCCAAAGCTGGGATGAAAAAACGGACAGCAGCTTTGGAAACCTTGATGTGTTCCCTATTTATCCCCAAAGTATTTTCCCAGCCCCGAAGGAAATGTGGACGCTATGGGTAAAATTGTAAAAAATATAATTTTTGGGATTTTTGCTCCAATTTTTAGGAGTTGCCGGATTCCCTTTGACCTTTTCACAAGTTTTTTTACATTTTTTTATTTAGAATGATAAATTTAAAAAACGTTGAAAATTTCATTGAGTTTTGCTAATAAATGAAGATTTTGTTACGTATTACATATTTATTGAGTTTCTAAAACTAAAATTAGTATCAAAATTTTAATAGGATTCCAAATATTAAGAACAATTTCATCCACATTTGTTCCGAACTATTTTTTTTTTTGTTTAGATAAGTTAATTCTTGGTCTTACAAAAAAAAATTTCAAGTCAATATCTCAATTCCATTCAAAAATATGCCACTTTAAAACTCAGTCCTTCAAAAATATTGCACTTTTTCATATTTTAGTATAAAATGTGACTAAAGGTAGGGTCAGACTACGCAAATTATTTGACACAAGATGTTTCATGTGTTTGATCAAAACTACATCAAATAATTCATGGGTTGATTTTGTGTTCACACTGTACACATTTATTTGCCATATTTGTTTAATCAAACTACACCGAAATACTATCAAACACACAAAGGGGAAAATATATTTGACTTGTGGTCACATTTATGGTAATATTTGGTCTAAATAATTATTAAATAAAGCTGCAAAACAACTTTAATTTCTTTCATCAATAAAAAAGACATTTCTAGAATGTAAAATATTACCAGATTTTGCTTTACATTTGAAAGAATTATGAAATTTCAGTACTTTTATTTAAGCGTCAAATATTTTATGTTTCTAGTTTGAACAGAAAATATTTTTGCAATGCAAACAAGAAAACAGCTGAATTTGGTCAAACTAATTTATTTGCCAATATGAAAACATTCTTGTAATGTGACCACTAAACAGCAAATATTTTCCTGCATTTTGGGTATTTTTTTATTTGATCTTGCAATTCATTTGCAAGATCAAACAGCGTCAAATAACAGCTGTTGCATCATGTGTTATCGCAAAAGTAGTGTTGCTATATCTTAAATTAAAAATCACTAAATAATGAAAACAAATCGCGAAAAGAACACAAGCTTGAACAATTTAATAATATAATTATTAAATGTTTATTTATTAAATATATTACTATCACAATTCATAATTGAAATTGAATGGAAATGTAATCATGTTTTATACTTGAAAAATATTTCAAATATTAAATATTTTTCAAACAAAAAACATATGGCTTGAATGTATGTTTCCTTTTTACTGGAGAATGCTATTGAAATAAAGTGTAATACAACTGTAATTCAATTGCTTGACTATAACTCAAGGATTGAATTACACTTGCTATCAACTTGAATTCCAGTAAAAATGCTTATTGGTTTTTTAATACATATTATTAATCGAACACGACTTTTTCCAAACTTTTTTCATTCAGAATAAGAACATTTTTTACATAAATTTTTAATTAATTCCAATTCAATCGCATTATCTAAAAATTTATAATAAAAATTTTTGTATGATACTAAAATCAGAAAAGTGAAAAATGCTATTAGACATATTCTTCTTCTGCAGAAAAAAAAAAATTAAACAGATCATACTGTTTAAGAATTATTTTTTAATTACAATCAATTCATACTATTTATGTATGTATAAAAAATATTCTTTGATTTTAAATTCAATCTGTATAAAATTTCAGTTAATATTCCATATGTACATATGAGCAATTTTAAATTTTGAAAATAGACAAACTCCATGTATAAATAAAAAATAATCAAACATCAGACTATGTTAAACGTATAAAAATATAAATCGCATAAAATTGCAAAAATCGCAACATAGACTTCATGTTTTCAATTAGTTTTTCTCCCAGTATGTCATCCTAGGCTGAATGACTTTTATGTGAAGAAGAAGACTTCATTTATTGATGCAATTATTTAGTGAAAATAATTTAAATAAGAAATATTGAATATGTATATATGTTTAAAAAAAGTAGTGAATTTGTGTCTTTAATTTAGTACGAAAAATATTTAAATAATCTCCTCTTATTTTTTTTAGGTCTTTATGTAGCTAGTGGTCACACTTTGTTCACATTAAGAAAATATTTTGTTTGCCGACAAATAATTTTGTTTGACTAAAATCATCTGTTTTGTTGTTTGCTCTAAATTTTATTTGTGGTCAGATTCAGGCAATGAAATCTTTGACGATAAACGTCAAATATTAGCTGTGTGTGACCGTACCTTAAGTCGGAACCATTGACTTGTTGTTGAATAAAATATTAAAACAATTTATACAAATTTTTTAGAAGCAATGAATAAAATGCCCATTAAATGATGAGCTTACCCCAGGTAACTTCCGAATTTAGACCATAACATTATAAAAATGCCGAAATTTTTTTTTTCTTTTTTTCATATATTTATTTGCAATCTATATATAATTACAATATTAAGCAAATTACATGGCAGAATAAATACATAACATTTGTTTTAATCTCCAGTGAGATTAAAACACATTAATAAATATATATACATACATATATACACTTTTATGTTTATTAATACTTAATAATACAAATTACATATTTACAATTAAAGTAATCATTATTTTCTAAAAGGCAAGTCTAAAATATGAAACCTTTTCAACCTTACAATTTCTTCACTGTCATCTAAAAAAGCAATAGCCAGGGCATTACTATGATTACTGAGCCTATCAACGTATCTTTTACTGAACCTACTAATTTCGTCCTTAACTTTGGGTATTCGTAAATCTCGATGAATGCAATCATTAGTCATATACCAAGGAGCGTTTGTAATCATTCTTAAGGTCTTAGATTGGTAGCGCTGCAATATTTCAATATTTGAGTTGCTCGCAGTTCCCCATAATTGTATTCCATATGTCCATATGGGTTTAAGGATAGCTTTGTAAAGCATTACTTTATTATCAAGGCTTAATTGGGAACTTTGACCCAGTAACCAATACATTCTCTTTGTTTTAATATTTAATTGTTCTTGTTTGGCTTTAATATGGTCTTTCCAAGTTAATCTTCTATCTAAGTGCATTCCAAGATATTTGATGCAATTAGCTTGTGGTATTGGATCCCCATGGAGTAGAATTGAAGGGCAATCTCCTTTCCTTAGAGCAAAAGTGATGTGTGACGATTTTTCAGGGTTAACACATATATTCCATTTATTTAACCATAAAGCAATATTATTTAAATGATCCTGAATATATTTTGACGCCTCTCTTGGGCAATCATTATTTGTTATTAATGCTGTATCGTCAGCATAGGTAGCTGTCCGATAATGGCATATCTGATGTGTATATGGTGTAAAGAACAGGACCAAGTACACTGCCTTGTGGTATTCCTGCTTGTATTTCACAGAGATCAGAATTCTCATTATTAATCCTTACATAAAAATGTCGATTGCTTAAATAAGATTTAAGCAGCAAGTAAAACGGAGCAGGAAGTATCATTTTTAATTTGAAGAGAAGACCTGGATGCCATACTCTATCGAAAGCTTGCTTAACGTCCAAAAAGACAGCAGAACAATATTGCTTTTTCTCCAAAGCATTTCGAATTACATTAATAATGCGATGACATTGTTCAGTCGTACCATGCTTATTGCGAAATCCAAACTGATATTCTGGAATAATATTTTTATTATCTAAAATTGGTTGTAACCTTTTTAAAAAAGTTTTTCAAAAATTTTTGAAAAAGAACACAGACACATTGGTCTATACGATGTTATTACATTTTCTGGTTTGTTCGGTTTTAAAACCATTATAATTTCAGCACACTTCCATTGTTCCGGATAATGACTAAGTCTTAGTATGGAATTATAAATTAGAGTTAGCAGAAGAATGGCTTTCTTTGGTAAAGCCTTAATAACCTTAGCTCCTATTTTGTCAAATCCAGGGTTTTTTATCATTTAGCATTGAAATTTCCCGCTTTACTTCAATTGGAGTTATATGTTTGATGGGAAGATCCATTTGACATGGGATATCTAAAAACTCAGAAACTGTGTTATTGTCGTGTGTATTATTTAAGGAAAAGGGATGAAACGTTGATTTTAGATATTGTTGAAAAACATCAGCTTTTTTTTGATCTAATTTACACCATGTATTATTTTGATCTTTAATCGGCACATTTCTTTTGCTAGGTCTTTTCAAATATTTCGTAGCATTCCATAATTTATGCTCAGGATGTTGGAAACTATTAATATTTTTTAAATAATCTTGAACTTTCTGGTTTTTGTATTCACTCAGCCGTTGTTTTAATTGGTTAGACGCTCTATTTAAATTTGATTTATCAAATGCGCTTCTTGTTCTCTTCCAAATCGTTCTTAATTGTCTTTTATTTCTTATAAGATCTCGAATTTCGTCTGAAATTAACACTCTATTCCGACCATTTGCAGGCACTTTGGCTGGGGTAGAAATATAGGCCGCCTCATGAATAAGATTTGTAAAGTGTTCGACGATATTATCAATATATGAGCCATCTTTTAATTTAATTTTTAAATCAATATTTTGCTCTATCCAATAATTAAATGACTCGAGGTCAGTTTGTGGAGAAAAAACATAATAATTTTTATTTGTACATAGGAAAGTGTCATAATTTATAATTAATGGGGAGTGATCTGAGCTTAAATCATCAGAGTCTAAGATATCCAACAAATTTCTTGGTATACCAGAGTAAATGGCAAAATCCAATAAATCGGGAATTTTTCATGGATCACTTGGCCAGTATGTCGGTCTACCAGTGCTTAAAACCGAATATTTGTTGTTAATTATACTTTTATACAGTTCTTTACCCTTTGGATTCGTAAGCCTGGAGCCCCACCAAGGATGTTTTGCATTAAAATCACCGCCGACGATGAATTTTGTTCCAATTCTTCCAAAAAAGTCTTGATAATCATTATATTTAACACAATGTCTGGGTGGGAAATAAATAGAATACACTGAAATTTCATGATTGTTACATTTCATGATTTCTTATGCCCGTAGCCTGAATAAAATTTCTTTGATAATCATCTAGTATAGAGTATTTTATTGAAGATTTTACCAGGATAACTGAACCTCCATGTGCTCTGTTATCTGGGTGGTTACAAGAGACTAGGTCAAATCCATTTATCTTAAAATAGGTTCTATTTGTGAAGTGAGTTTCTGATATAAGAAATATATCAATATGATTTAGGTTTATAAATGTTTCAATTTCTTTTGTAAGGTTATAAAGACCGTTGGTATTCCATATTGCTAAACGTAAATTTATTTGCATAATTTCCATAATAACATAGTAATCATATTAAGAAGATTAGTTAACATTGATTCAATTCTTTCCATTGAATTGTTGTTGTTGTTTATATTTTCAATATTTTTGTTTCTGAGCACCTCAGAGTACGATTGATTGTTTACATTCTGATCAGTTCTTTGATAAGTGTTATTGTTTGAATTCAATTGAGGGAAGTCATTTGAGTTTACTTGGGTATAATTTGCGTGGTAGTTGTTAATATGACGAATGTTTTTGCGTTTACCAATCAGGTTTTGATAGATTTGGCATCCTTTATAGTTTGCTGTATGATTTTTCAAACAGTTAATGCAGCGCGCTGGTGTATTGATGTCTTTTTTGCACTCGGCAGTTGGATGGTTAAGACCACATTTCACGCAACTGAAAGGTCTCTTACAATACGATTTCGTGTGACCGAAAAGCTGACAACGATGACATTGTACAAGTTCATCTCTTTTTATAGGAGCTTCTACAGTAACTAAGGCATTATTAATATGTCTAATATTATATATTTCTTTATTATTTGCTTGGGGGTCTAGGTCAACATAAAACATTGGTAAAGGTTCCTTGCTTACCCTACTTCGAACGTTAGTTACATTTCGTACTTCATGACCTAAGCATAGCAATTCAGCATTGATGTCTTCAATAGGAGTATAATGATGTAGTCCCTTTATAACAACTCTATACGAACGTTCTTGTTTTAGTTGATACGTCTGAAAACCTATATTACGACCTTCTAAGTATTTTACTAATGTTCTATACCAATTCTACAGATTTTACCATAAGTCTGATTTCATTGTTTTTTAATGATTTATAATTAAAAATTAAGAGCGTATATGCATTTTTCAATTTTTAAATCCGTTTTAAAAACCAAAAAACTTCTAAATTTTTCTAAAAAATTATTTTTTTTACCAAAAAAAAAAAATATATTTCTAAAACGACTGCGAATATTATAAACATGTTAGGATTAGCTTGAAGGTAATTTCGTTGGGGAATTTCGGTTTTTTCAGTTTAAATAAACTAAACCGTTTTTGAGTTACGCGAATATATGTTGTGCAACCTCCTCCATTTTCGACATAACGGTATATCTCGAAAATACGAGCTAACCTAAAAAAACGGTTAGCACCACTGAATTCAGCGTACCCGAATTAGTTTAAGCCGCTGAGTGCCCCTCTTGACAGAAAAAAAGTGTCAATTTCGTGCATAGAGTTATTAAGTATATAAATTGTTAAATTTCATACGTTCTAATAGGAATTTCAATTATAATTTGCTGAATTAGATAACTATTTTTTTTACATTTGTAATAAAATATCTTCTGCTTAAACTAGTCCTTCTAACAATTGTTATATTTCAATTGTTATATCATCATATTTATGTGGAGGGTATTTAAGATTCGGTACGGCCGAATATAGTACTTTTACTTGTTTAATTTCGGTTTCACATGTAGAAGACACTAATACATAGGCGGTGCGCGGGGGCGGACAGAGGGATGGCTTCATACATGTTTGTGGAAAAATTATAAGGAGTGGTCGTAGAGCATTGAAATTTGGCACCGAGAATTGGTGCCGTGGAATAAGACCATGTGGGTCTATTACTCAACTAGTTGGGAAATAAGATCATATGACATTATTTCCCATGGTAGAAGTGAAATAAAGCCATTATGGCATTTTTGACGTTTGCACCTTAGAAAATTTAATTTGACAAAAAAGGAAAGTTCAATCAAAGAACTTCCACTCCAAAAAAAATATGTTTTAATAATTTATTTACAAGAAAGGCTATATTTAGCGAAGCCGGCCGCCGCGTTCTATGGAGGAGAAAGTTCCTAAAAGCAGCCGCAGGCCGCCACATTGAAAAACTTTATTTGCGAAGACAAGTATTTTTGCACTCAGTAGTATGGCGAGCAACTATTCGGTTTCTCTCTCTTAGGGACTTTCTCCTCCATGGAATGCGGCTTCGCTAAATGAAGCTTTTTCTGCAAATGATTATAAAATATTTTTTGTCGCCTGTCACGCGAAAATAACTATACATATGTATGTAATTATTAGAGTGAAAATAAGTTGTATGGAAAAAAATTTTTCTTAAAATTTTGAAGAGTGCAGGGTAAATTATTGTGACACTAGGCCTAAAAGTTAAGTGCTGAAAATTTTAGCTAAATCGGACAGATTTCTGGACGCGCATCGAGGTCTAAGTTCACATATATGCAAATATTTATATGAAATAAATAGGTGAAACTCGTTAACTTTCTGCATTGATTTCTAGAAATATGTAGATTTATTTATATTAATGAATATTACATTAAAAAATTGTTTGGAAATTAACCCTTTGGGTCAAAATGACCCAAAAACTGTATTATCGCCAAAAATTTTAAGTTTTTGTAAAAATTTTGCTACTAACCAAATACTTTTGTAATTGTATGCAAAAGAATCGAAATTTGTTCTTAATTATCGTTGTACTGAGATATAAATGAGACAATTTGGGTAAAAAATGTTAAAGTTATTACAAATTCGCCAGACCATTAACGTGTCTCAGGCCATTTGATCAAGAAATTTAGGAAAAAAAATTAACAGATTTCGAGAAAAATTAAAATAAAAGCTAATTTATAGATTCTTGAAATGCAGTCCAATTTGCCAATTGTCTAAAAATTTTAGTATTCAGTGATATTCTTTGAATTATTACAAATAAATTATAATAAAAAAAAATTAACTTAGGCCTAATTAAAATTTACTTTCAAATTATACATATATATCGCACTTGATCAACAAGAGGGTATTAACTCAAACTTTTTAAGATTTCACTTTTTGCAAGAAATTAACTAACAACATCAATATCTATCTACTGTTCAACGTATTCCGATTACTCTTTCATCTCGAAAACCACATTTATATTAACAAAAACGTATTATTTTGAGTTAAAATAGAAATGCATCGTATATTGTCATAAAAAAGGTATTATTTTAATTTTAGCCTTTATTCATGTTGAAAAAAATAATTTTTTTATATTTAAATTTGGTTGTATTTTGAGTTGATACGGGTTTGTTGATAAAATTTGTATTACTTTATGATTTTAATTTGAAATATGATTATTTTTATAATTAAATTGTTCACATTTTTTTCAGAAAAATGGTATTAACTCAAAAAGTAGATTTTTTCTGCTACAATTAGAAAAATTTTAAAGAAAAACAACGTAATATATTTTCAAATGGAATTTGCTTGTAATTATGTATTCGGAATTTCAAATTATCTTAAAATGTAACCACAAACAGTTTTTAACCTCTACCTAAAATTTATAAATTTTGAGTTAATACCCTCTTGTTGATCAAGTGCGATATGAAGTTCGAATAATTACCAAGAATCTATAAATAAAATACACATGGCACCAGTGTTACCGTTGGAAAATTTCAGAAAGTCGCACAAAAAGGGGATTTCTTAAAAAAAGTCGCACAAAAGGGGGATTTTGACATTAAAAAGGGGCATCACTTTTAAAAATAAGGAAAATAAACAAAATAAAAAAAAAATCATTTAAATGTTGTATATGGGCAAATCCTGCGTGACGAACGTTTCATTCGTACACGTTTTCATATTTAAATATGAAAATTTTTTGGTTTTTCAAATAAGATACTTCCAACGTATACTATACGCTATAGTGAGATTTAAGTGCAATTCCAAATGGCATAAGACATTTCCTTTTAATTGCCATTTCTTGCGAAATAATTGAGCGCAAAATGTTGTGACGCACGTTACAAAAAGTGGAAGTAACATTAAAAGTTGAAGTTTTTATTCGTTATTTTAGCGAATTTGGCAGAATAAAGCACACAAAATCTTATTCCTAAAAGAAAGAGGAATGAAAAAGAATTCTAATATAACTTATTTGCATGAAAAAACATTTGCCGTTTACGTGACGCTCGTTACAAATTATCCAGATGCTAGAAAATTATCTCCTTTTCCGTGAGAAGTTGCGAACAATTCCATTCAAAGTGAAATTACTCAAAATTAATTTGCATTTAAATTGAATGGTCAAAAATATAGCTGTCAATCGAACCATCTTGTTAACATTTAAGTAATGATAAAAACACATTAAACAAGTAAGAGTGCTATATTCGGCTATGCCGAATCTTATATACCCTTCACCAAATTATACTTCAAAATTTTAAATATTTTTAGGTAAACAAAATTTATTTTTTTTAGTTGTATTTTTCATTTTTGGAAAAAAAATTTTTCGATTGTTATTTAAAATTTCTTTTTTTTAAATTTAATTTTTTTTTTTTAAATTAAAAAAATTTTTTTTTTTAAATTTTAAAAATTTTTTATTTTTTTTTTTTTTTAAAAAAAATTCGGATTAAAAATTTTTTTTTCCGATTTTGACCCATTGTAGGTCCAACTTACTATGGTCTTATATACACATCTGCTCAAAATAATAGATACACCAAAATTTATTTTTTAAAAACGAAAAAAAATAATGGTATATTGTAAAATTATAAAAAAAATTCAGTCGATTTTTATTTATAGTTAAAAGGAGAGTAAAAAACAAAAACAAAATATTTCATAATTAATAATAAATATTATAAAGTAAATTAAATTTCTTAAATTTCGAAAAATTTGGTGCTCATAATAATAGATACATTTTTAAAAATTCTTATTAAACAAAAGCTAATAAATTTTATCTTAAAAAAATTAGTTTATTATTAAAGTAAAGCTAGTATCCAGTATATCCACCTTTGTTTTGTAAAACTTTCTCCACTCTTCTGGGCATACTGGATATCAAGTTCTGACTCTTCTCCAATGGAATCTCGTACCATATTTTTTGCGTTTTCTCCCATAAATCGTCTTTATTTTTGAAAACTTCCTTCGAAAGCCTTATCTTTAATTCACTCCACAAGTTTTCTATTGGGTTTAAATCAGGGGATTGGCTGGGCCAGCTTAAAACAGGTACGTTATTCTCCAAGAACCAGTATTTAACTAATCTTGAACTATGTTTTGGGTCGTTGTCCTGCTGGAATGTCCATATTAATGGCATATTTTCCGATGCATATGGAAGCATTACGTTTTCCAATATGTCTCTATACCCACTAGCATTCATGGTATCTTCTATTCGGAATATCGGACCAACACCATTCCATGAAAAGCAACCCCAAACCATTATGTTTCCCCCGCCATGTTTTACCGTCTTTTTTGTAAATTTAACGTGGAATTCTTTTCCTTTTGGTCGGCGTACATTTCTTTGGCAGTCGTTTCCAAACAAATTTATTTTTGTTTCGTCGCTCCATAAAATATTTCTCGATTTTTTTTCGCCTTCACACCCGGACCATTGTAAGTGCTCTTTAGCAAATTCTAATCTTGTCTTGATATTTTTTTGGCGCATTAGTGGCACTTTTCTGGCAATTCTTCCCGGCAATTTAGCTTGTAAAAGACGACGACGAACTGTTTGTGGACTGATTTCGTTACATAGCTCCGCAGAAATAGCTTTCGATGATATGAAAGGGTCTTTTTTAACCATAAGGACGATCCGCCTATCTGTTTCTGGACTGGTTTTCTTTGGTCTACCGCGAGTTTCTCTTTTTTGTTTTTTAGATAAAGCATTTTGGACAAAATGTAAAGATCTTCCTATGCTCTTTGCTATTTCCCGTAATGATTTTCTTTGATTTCTCATCGTTTGAACAATTTTTTTCTCATCTTCGGTACAATGATGATTTCGTCCCATTTTCTTCAAAAGAGTCCTATTTTTTATAAAATTGTTGCTAAAATTTAAATTATACTTACTGTTTCACGTAAATAGGAACAAAAAATTGCACAAAAAAAAAATTTTATATAAACAAATTACAAATTACAAATTACTGATGTGTATCTATTTTTATGAGCAAATAATTTTTTGTAATTCAAATAAATTCGTTTTTAAAAATCAACATGAAAGCAAATAGTTGCCAGATTTTTGACTGACATGACATTGCCAGATATAAATTTTAATAATATGATGTATTCTTAACGCTTGCGAGGAAATTTTCAATGTTACCGCCATTTAAATTTTTTCCAATTAGGTGTATCTATTATTTTGAGCAGATGTGTACGTCGTTGCAAATGTCTTTGAAATATCTATCATTAGATATCCATATTGTCTATATTAATGTCTTAGTAATCCAAATATAGGTCAAAAATAGGTCAAAAATCGAGGTTGTCTTGGTTTTTTCCTCATATCTCAGCCATTTGTGGACCGATTTTGCTGATTTTAAATAGCAAAATTCTCGAAAGCATGTCTGACAGAATTATTGAAAATTTGGATCCCGAAGATATCTGGGGTCTTCAGAAAACTGATTTCAACAGACAGACAGACAGACGGACAGACAGACAGACAGACAGACAGACAGACAGACAGAC
This sequence comes from Calliphora vicina, assembly GCF_958450345.1. NCBI lineage: Eukaryota > Metazoa > Arthropoda > Insecta > Diptera > Calliphoridae > Calliphora > Calliphora vicina. The sequence goes on from NC_088781.1 coordinate 75,273,853, forward strand.
AGACAGACAGACAGACAGACAGACAGACAGACAGACAGACAGACAGACAGACAGACAGACAGACAGACAGACAGACAGACAGACAGACAGACAGACAGACAGACAGACAGACAGACAGACAGACAGACAGACAGACAGACAGACAGACAGACAGACAGACAGACAGACAGACAGACAGACAGACAGACAGACAGACAGACAGACAGACAGACAGACAGACAGACAGACAGACAGACAGACAGACAGACAGACAGACAGACAGACAGACAGACAGACAGACAGACAGACAGACAGACAGACAGACAGACAGACAGACAGACAGACAGACAGACAGACAGACAGACAGACAGACAGACAGACAGACAGACATACAGACAGACAGACGGACATGGCTTAATCGACTCCGCTATCTATAAGGATCCAGAATATATATACTTTATAGGGTCGGAAATGAAAAATGTAGAAATTACAAACGGAATGACAAACTTATATATACCCTTCTCACGAAGTGAAGGGTATAAAAATTAAAAAATTTTTGTATTTTTTTGACAGACAGACAGACAGACAGACAGACAGACAGACAGACAGACAGACAGACAGACAGACATACAGACAGACAGACAGACAGACAGACAGACAGACAGACGGACATGGCTTAATCGACTCCGCTATCTATAAGGATCCAGAATATATATACTTTATAGGGTCGGAAATGAAAAATGTAGAAATTACAAACGGAATGACAAACTTATATATACCCTTCTCACGAAGTGAAGGGTATAAAAATTAAAAAATTTTTGTATAATATTAAGATATCTGAGCTAGTGTTGGATTTGGTAATCATTTTTGTATGAATGACCATCGAAATACATTTTGTATATATGGGGGATTTCATGTCAAGTGAACCAACTTTTGAAATCGATGTCTTCCGATCGGGATGAAATTTGCACCAAGGTTAGCTCTATTGGATAGTAACTCAGACACAATTTTTCAACAACATCGGTCGAGAACTCTCTGAGTTATAGGGGGTAAAATTTTGACAATTTGGTCAAACAGGGGTTTTTTCTTATCCATGTAACTTATTACCTATTGTTCTTAGCAAAATGTGTCCCAAATAGTATAGATAGCTATTTCTTCGATCTTTCGAAAAAAAATATTTAAAAAAAAAAATAAAAAATTTTTAATATTTTTTTTCCGAAATCAAAAACTTTTTTGACTTTTTTTTAAAATACGCCTTTTTTTTTTTTTTTTTTTTTTCTTAAAATAAAGTTTAGATATTTTCCTTGAACACCTACTTGGTCGCTTAGTGGGATGCGAGTGGGATATCTATCAAAATAAATATTTTGTAACTCAAAACATAAAATTTTTGACTTTTTTTGCAAAATCAAAAACTTTGTTGACTTTTTTTTTTCAAAATGGACCCTTTTTTAATCTTTTTTTTTAGGTCAAACAAAAGCTTAGATATTATCCTTGAAGACCCTTTTGGTCGCTTAGTGGGATGCGAGTGGGATATCTATCAAAATAAATATTTTTTAACTCAAGACTTACAATTTTTGACTTTTTTTTTTGCAAATACGATTTTTTTTCCAAATGGGCCCTTTTTTTAAAATTTTTTTTGTAGTCAAAAGAAAGCTTAGGTCCATTCCTTTAAGATATTTTTAGTCCCTTAGTGGGATGCGAGTAGGATATCTATCAAAATAAATATTTTGTAACGCAAGACATACAATTTTTTAATTTTTTTTTGCAAAATCAAAATTTTTTTCCAATATGGGCCCTTTTTTAATTTTTTTTTTTGCTCAAAAGAAAGCCTAGGTCCATTCCTTTAAGATATTTTTAGTCCCTTAGTGGGATGCGAGTGGGATATCTCTCAAAATAAATATTTTGTAACAATTTTTTAATTTTTTTTTCCAAAATCGAAATTTTTTTCCAATATGGGACTTTTTTTTTAAAATTTTTTTTTGCTCAAAAGAAAGCTTAGGTCTTTTCCTTTAAGACCTATTTTGTCACTTAGGAAGATGTGAGTAGGATATCTATTAAAATAAAAATGTTGTAACTCAAGACATTCAATTATTGACTTTTTTTTTGCAAATTCGAATTTTTTTTCAAAATGGGCCCTTTTTTAAAAATTTTTTTTTAGTCAAAAGAAAGCTTAGGTCCATTCCTTTAAGATATTTTAGGTCCCTTAGTGGGATACGAGTGGGATATCTATCAAAATAAATATTTTGTAACTCAAGATATACAATTTTTGATTTTTTGGCAAAATCAAAAACTTTTTTGACTTTTTTTTAAAATGGGCCCTTTTTGTAATTTTTTTTTTTGCTATAAAGAAAGCTTAGGCCTATTCCTTTAAGATGGTTTTGATCGCTTAGTGGGATGCGAGTGGGATATATATCAAAATAAATGTTTTGTAACTCAAGACATACAATTTTTGTGTTAAAACATTTATTTTGATAGATATCCCACTCGCATCCCACTAAGGGACTAAAAATATCTTAAAGGAATGGACCTAGGCTTTCTTTTGAGCAAAAAAAAAAATTAAAAAAGGGCCCATATTGGAAAAAAATTTTGATTTTGCAAAAAAAAATTAAAAAATTGTATGTCTTGCGTTACAAAATATTTATTTTGATAGATATCCTACTCGCATCCCACTAAGGGACTAAAAATATCTTAAAGGAATGGACCTAAGCTTTCTTTTGACTACAAAAAAAATTTTAAAAAAAGGGCCCATTTGGAAAAAAATCGTATTTGCAAAAAAAAAAGTCAAAAATTGTAAGTCTTGAGTTAAAAAATATTTATTTTGATAGATATCCCACTCGCATCCCACTAAGCGACCAAAAGGGTCTTCAAGGATAATATCTAAGCTTTTGTTTGACCTAAAAAAAAAGATTAAAAAAGGGTCCATTTTGAAAAAAAAAAGTCAACAAAGTTTTTGATTTTGCAAAAAAAGTCAAAAATTTTATGTTTTGAGTTACAAAATATTTATTTTGATAGATATCCCACTCGCATCCCACTAAGCGACCAAGTAGGTGTTCAAGGAAAATATCTAAACTTTATTTTAAGAAAAAAAAAAAAAAAAAAAAAAGGGCGTATTTTAAAAAAAAGTCAAAAAAGTTTTTGATTTCGGAAAAAAAATATTAAAAATTTTTTATTTTTGTTTTTAAATATTTTTTTTCGAAAGATCGAAGAAATAGCTATCTATACTATTTGGGACACATTTTGCTAAGAACAATAGGTAATAAGTTACATGGATAAGAAAAAACCCCTGTTTGACCAAATTGTCAAAATTTTACCCCCTATAACTCAGAGAGTTCTCGACCGATGTTGTTGAAAAATTGTGTCTGAGTTACTATCCAATAGAGCTAACCTTGGTGCAAATTTCATCCCGATCGGAAGACATCGATTTCAAAAGTTGGTTCACTTGACATGAAATCCCCCATATATAAAATATAATATACATATCTAGTCTAATATTACAATTAAGAATTCCCAGTTTGATTCATTTAAATTTTTTTTTGTTGGTAGACTGTTTCTGGGACTTGCCCATATGATGTATTTTTAATTTTCGGAATTGTGATATATTTAATTTTGATCATATTATTTACAAAATCTTAAAAATTATTTTTTTTTATATTATACGTATACAGACAAATTCCGGTATAACGAATCTCACTTTAACGAAAATCCGATTTAACGCACGGTGAAATTCGTAACATTGACTACCTTATATAACGAACGTTTCAAAAATTGTATGCTCGATATAACGAATGATGAGGAAAAACAAACAAAAAAAAAGTAGTACAGAATGTATAAACAAGAAAATAAGTCGTTACAGTACCGTTTTCAATGGTAACTCTCTTTAATAATAGGTGCTGTCATTTTGTCTATAGTGGTTTTAATTGCTCGTTTTTACAATATCGAATGAAAAATTTCGTTCACATTCTAAGCGATAGAAAACTGATTCGTTCACATAAACATGAAGTTAGGGATCATAGAAATCAGCTTTCTTTCGCTTAGAATTCTAACGAAATTTCATCCTCCAGAAGAACAATTAGTAAAAACTACTAAAGATATACATACAAATTTGGACGATATTCATGCCTCCTAATGTCACACCGCTCATCCAATCTAGAGATCAAAACGCCATATGTTTAGTTAAATTCCAATATAGAAATAGTTGCCCAAAATTATAAAAAAAACATCTCGATATAACGATTTTTTTAATTTTACGAATGGGCCTGACAACATATCGTTCGTTATACCGGGATTTGCCTGTACTTCGTAATAAGCGCATCACTTGGCACCCAGTTTTCCAAATCTTCATTCAACAAATTTTGTAACCATAATATTGTTAAAAAGCTTGTAAAAATTATGTGAAATTATGAAATGGTTATGGTAAACATGTACAACTAAATTTCTTCTCTGAGTATAGTATTAGATGATTTTAATTGAGTTTTGTAAGATAACTAAAAAAATAATGAAAAACGGATTTTCCAGGGTCCCACTCAATGAAAAGCAAAAATACCACTTTTATTTATTGACTATGTTGTAGCCGTAGTTGAGCTTAACAACTTTACTGATCTAACATTTCCCGGTGGGTAGAACCCCCGCTGATTACAGACCCTACTATTTGTCGCATAGTGTAATTAATTTAAATTTGTGTTGATCATCTTTTTGAAATTTCCTATTCTGTGCTGGGTATCTGGGTTATTTATTATAAATATCATTGTATTCCGAAATCAATTCAAAAAAATTTATTTCCTTATTGGAATGAATTAACACTGAAAGCTCATTACTATTTATTTCAATTCTTGAAATTATTTCTTTACAGAGTTTGTGATAAAAATTTAATATATTGGTTTTTATATCAATACTACAAGAAAGCTTTACGGAGCATACATATCTCAGTTTCTGTCTCATGTCCAAATATACTTTTAGTAGTTCTTTAATGCGTGAATCGCCCATAAAATCAATTTCTTCTATATTTATTTTTACAAAGTTTTTAAATATTTCTAATACAACATCTTTTGATCTAGAAACGAGATATATTATTTGCGATGATTCCCTTTGAAAATTTGTATTTAATTTGTTCATAATTTTAGGTACATATATATTAGAGTGACAGCCGATTTTTTTTTTAGATTTCAAAGAGTGCCGGGTGGAATGTTGTGACACTAGGCCTAAATGTTAAGTGCTGAAAATTTGAGCCAAATCGGGCAACTATTTCTGGACGCGCATCGAGGTCAAAGATCAGATATATGCAAAATTTTACTGTTAATATGGAATAAATAGGTGAAACTCGTTAACCTACTGCATTGTTTTCTAGAAATATGTAGATTTATTTATATTAATGAATATTACATTAAAAAAAAAAATTTGGAAATTAACCCTGTATCTCCTTTGGTTCAAAATGACCCAAAAACAGTATTATCGCCAAAATTAAAGAAAAATGCAAATTTTTCTGTTTTTGAAAAAATTTTACTACTAAAAAAATACTTTTGCAATTGAATGCAAAAGAATCGAAATATGTACGTAATTATCGTTGTAATGAGATATAAATGACAAAATTTGATTAAAAAATTTTAAAGTTATTACAAATTCGCCAGACCATTAACGTGTTTCAGGCCACTTGAACAAAAAATTTAGGAAAAAAATTAAGATATTTCGAGAAAAATTAAAATAAAAGCTCATTTTTACTTAAAATATGTCCATATTTACTTGTATATGAGTTTTTGTCTTCGTAGGATACCGTTAACCTATTCGCAGGTATGGCCAAAAAAAAATATTTTTTTTAACGGCTGTTTCAAAACTCCATTTTCAAATTTTTAAAAAATTTTTCGATCATCACATTGGGGTTTATTGAGATCAAAATAGGGAATAAAAATTATGTCAATACCTCTTACAGTTTTTCCGTACCTGAGATTTAAATTTTGCGATTTTCAAGAAAAACTAATTATTTGTCCATATTTAGGCGAATGAGCCCAATTTCCTTACTGTTATAAATTTTAAGTAAAACTTATTCATAGTATTATAATCCTGGTAATTCTAAATATGGTCTGAAAGTTTTACTAAAATCGGAAAACGTTAACCTTTAAATCGTGAAGGTCAAAGTTCAAATTTTTCAATATTTGGAATTTCTAATGAAAATATAGCGAAATGTTATATATTTTTGGGCCGATTTTAATGCAACTTAAGGAAAATATAACATAAAGTCCAGAATTTAAAATAACAACACAAAAATGGAAATTAACCCTTAGCAGCACTTGGGGTCCAAAATACCCTCAACTTTTAAAAATCACGAAAAACACAGCCATTTTGACCCCAAGTCCTCTTAAAGGTTAAAATCCATTTTTTCACTGTTGTTGTAAATGCTAGACCCCAATATATATGTAGGCAATATATGAACATAATTTATACTTTATATTAAAAATACTTTAAACTTAAAAATAATTATTAATCATAATACTTTCGATTTTGTAACTCAAAATTAAATTTATAAAAAATAAAATTTTCAGTCAAAAATAAAATTTAAGAAAGAAACAAACAAAATTATTATTTACTCAAATACGAGTCGACAATTCAAATAATAGTTTACATTTGTTTCAATTGCTGACCCCGACGTGATCTGATTTTCACGTACACAAAATGCCTGCAACACGTTCTACAACTGAACAAAGCTCAGCATCAGCCGATGTTCCGAATCCTGCAACTGGTGATACACCCACCCCAAATTCATCTTTTGCCATGAAAATTCCTCGTTTCTGGAAAGAAAATCCGCTTCTCTGGTTTGCACAAATTGAAGCTCAATTTGCATTACACCACGTTACCAATGAGAGGACGAAATACTTTATCATCTTGGCTGATTTGGATGCTGAAGTACTTAGCCAGGTGAGTGATATTGTTATGAATCCTCCTAACGATGCATATAAACAAATTAAGCAACGTCTTATTGAACATTTCTCTGTTTCCGAGGAAAAACGCATCAAGACTCTGTTGACAACCGTGGAAATTGGAGATAAAAAGCCAAGCGTCCTGTTACGAGAAATGAAAAGTCTAGCAAATGGTGGTGTCACCGAAGATTTTTTGCGAAACATGTGGTTGCAAAGATTACCATCCCAAATTCAAGCTATTTTAGCAACATCTTCCGAGCCTCTAGATAATCTTGTTAAAATGGCTGACAAAATTGGTGATATACAAATTCCACGAAACGCAAGCATGTCTGAAATTACTTCAACTAGTGAACTTGCTGAAATTAAAGCACAAATTCAAAGCATCAACACTGCTCTACGTAATCTCAACACATCTAGAAGAAGCAGATCGAGAGTATCGCATGGCAGTTCTAGCCGAAACTCATCTTCTGGTAGAATTTGTTACTATCATCGAAGATTTAAAAGCAGAGCTCGTAAGTGTCGTCCTCCGTGTTCTTTTGTTGATAATCAGCCGAAAAATTCACAACCCGGTCACTAGATGCCAATAGTGACCGGGAGAATGCAACCAATCGCCTTTTTATGTACGATAAAACTGAGGGTAAATATTTTCTCGTGGACACAGGCGCCGATATATCCGTCATGCCAGTGCGAAATCCATCAAAAGAAAAATGCCAAAAATACAAACTTTTTGCCGCAAACAACTCTCCTATCAACACATACGGAGAAGTAATCTTATCCCCATCTTATCCCCATCTTTTGGTCTTCGAAGGAATTTTCAGTGGAAATTTGTGGTTGCTGACGTTTCTCATCCGATAATTGGAGCTGATTTTTTAAGGAATTTTGGTCTTATTGTTGACATAAAAAATGTTCAACTTATCGATTCAACAACCGGTTTATCTGCAAAAGGAAAAATTGGTAATATTTCTAATTACCACGAAGTTAAAACAGTCCTTAACACTAATGCGTACCATGCTCTACTCTTAAAATATCCTACAATAACTAATCCTTCAACTGCTGTTGGAAAAAAAATGCATAATATTCAACACGTTATTGAGACAAAAGGTCGTCCAGTTACATCAAAACCACGGCGGCTCCCTCCAGACAAACTTGAAATTGCAAAACGAGAATTCAACTTCATGGTAGAACAAGGTCTTTGCAAACCGTCAAAGAGTTGCTGGTCAAGTCCATTGCATTTAGTACCCAAGAAAAATGGTCAGTGGCGGCCTTGTGGGGATTATCGTCGTTTAAACGCTCAAACAATCCCTGACAAGTACCCTATACCACACATTCATGATTTTACTCATGGTCTTCATGGTAAACGCATTTTTTCGACTCTTGACCTGGTAAGAGCATATAATCAAATACCAGTAGCTGAAAATGATGTCCCAAAAACAGCAATAACAACCCCATTTGGCCTGTTCGAGTTCCATTATATGACTTTTGGTTTATGCAACGCTGGACAAACCTTCCAGCGATTTATTCACGAAGTGCTCCGAGGACTTGATTTTTGTTTTCCTTACATCGATGATATTTTGATAGCTTCCGAAAACGAAGAAATACATTTTCAACATCTCAATCAAGTATTCCAACGTCTTCAAGAATATGGTGTTGTAATTAACATTGACAAATGCGTTTTTGGCCAGTATTCTGTCAATTTCCTTGGTCATCGTGTTGAAGAAAATGGTATTAAACCACTTCCTGAAAAGGTTTCAGCTATTGTCAAGTTCCCTATGCCTAAAACCGTTAAAGAATTACGTCGTTTCGTTGCAATGGTTAATTTCTACAGACGATTTATTCCAAATGCTGCAACTACTCAAGTACCACTTCTAGCTTATCAAAAAGGAAATAAAAAGAACGATAACACCCCAATAACGTGGACACCAGAAGCAATCGCCGCATTCGAAAAATGTAAAACAGATTTATCTAGTGTTACACTTCTAGCCCATCCTTGTGAAAACTTACCGATATGCGTTATGGTCGACGCATCAGATGTCGCTATTGGAGGTGTGTTACAACAAAAACTCAAGATGGTTGGCACCCATTATCGTTTTTCTCAAGAAAACTAAATGAGACACAGAAAAAATACAGCACTTACGACAGAGAACTCTTGGCAATATACATGGTGGTAAAGTATTATCGTCATATGCTTGAAGGAAGAAAATTCATTATATTTACAGACCACAAACCATTGACGTTCGCTTTCAAGCAAAACCTCGATAAAGCAAGTCCACGACAGTACCGTCAATTAGATTTTTTGGCTCAATTTTCAACCGATATACGTCACATTAAAGGATCGGATAACTTAGTAGCAGATACACTTTCCCGCATTACGGAAATTTATGGATCATCTAATATAGACTACACAAAATTTGCCGAAGATCAAGATAATGATCCCAAACTACAACAATTTTTGTCAAATCCAGAATCTACTTCTTTAGTTTTCAAGACAATTAAAGTTTCCACCGACGCAAAACCACTTTACTGTGATACATCAACCGAGAACGTTAGACCGTTTGTTCCAAAAAACCATCGTGAAATTGTTTTTCATACATTTCACGATCTTTCTCACAGTGGATATGCAGCAACATATGAAGCAATTCGAAAACGATTTGTTTGGCCAAATATGAACAAAAACATAAAAGATTTTGTTAAAACATGCATTATTTGTCAACGCACAAAAGTTTCAAGACATACACGTAGTGAAATATTTTCCTACCCCACGCCAACGGAACGCTTCTGCCATATAAATATTGATCTGGTAGGGCCACTACCATCCTGCAAAGGTTTCACATATCTATTAACATGTATTGATAGATTCACCCGTTGGACAGAAGCTATCCCATTAGAAGATTGTAAAGCCACAACTGTAGCCGAAGCTTTTTACAAAGGATGGATTGCAAGATTTGGAGTACCTCTAAGAATTTCTACAGATCAGGGCCGACAATTCGAGTCCCAGCTATTTAAAGAACTTGGAAATATTTTAGGAGCTCAGCGTATTCGCACATCCCCATATCATCCATCTGCAAATGGTATGATCGAAAGATGGCACAGGTGTCTCAAAACAGCATTAATGTGTCATCAAAATTCCAATTGGTATGACGCTATTCCAACTATCATGTTAGGTCTCCGAGCAAGTTTTATTGAAACCATTAAGTGTTCACCATCAGAACTCGTTTACGGATCCGCTCTTCGTCTACCTGGAGATTTTTTCGTCGAGACGTCGGATAATCCTCCAACAAATGAATTTGTAAAATCCCTCAAGAAAAAAATTAATTCATTGAAACCTGTTGCACCAGTTCATAAAACAAACCGTACAGTTTTCGTATCTCAAGACTTAATAAACTGCGATTTCGTATTTGTTCGAGAAGACAGTGTTAGAAAATCTCTTCAACCTCCATATCAAGGTCCATTTCGTGTCATTAAAAGAACTCAAAAACTGTTCACATTGGATTTTAACGGTAATGAAAAAGTCATATCAGTTGATAGGTTGAAACCCGCCTACATTTTTAACAGAGATATCGAAGAAGATCCAAAATTGATATTTGTTTCAAATTCAAGACAAAGAAGTCAAAGAAGCAGTCGAATACCACTTAATGTTCGGAAACATCGAGTTAGATTTCGATAGAGATCCTACTTCGCAGCATCTCTAGGGGGGAGTATATGTAGGCAATATATGAACATAATTTATACTTTATATTAAAAATACTTTAAACTTAAAAATAATTATTAATCATAATACTTTCGATTTTGTAACTCAAAATTAAATTTATAAAAAATAAAATTTTCAGTCAAAAATAAAATTTAAGAAAGAAACAAACAAAATTATTATTTACTCAAATACGAGTCGACAATTCAAATAATAGTTTACATTTGTTTCATATATTTTCCTCAAGTTTCATGAAAATCGGCACAAAAATATATAACATTTCGCTATCTTTTCATTAAAAATTCCAAATATTGAAAAATTAGAGCTTTGACCTTCACGATTCAAAGGTTATCGTTTTCCGATTTTAGTAAAACTTTCAGAACATATTTAAAATTACAAGGACTATAATATTATGAATAGGTTTTACTTAAAATTTATAACAGTAAGGAAATTGGACTCATTCGCCTAAATATGGACAAAAAATTAGTTTTTCTTGAAAAACGCAAAATTTAAATCGCAGGTACGGAAAAACTGTAAGAGGTATTGACATAATTTTTTCATATTTTTATTCCCAATGTGATGATCGAAAAAATCTGAAATTTGTTTAACAAAATTTTTAAAAATTTGAAAATGGAGTTTTGAAACAGCCGTTAAAAAAAATTATTTTTTTTGGCCATACCTGCGAATAAGTTAACGGTATCCTACGAAGACAAAAACTCATATACAAGTAAATATGGATATATTTTAAGTAAAAATGAGCTTTTATTTTAATTTTTCTCGAAATATCTTAATTTTTTTCCTAAATTTTTTGTTCAAGTGGCCTGAAACACGTTAATGATCTGGCGAATTTGTAATAACTTTAAAATTTTTTAATCAAATTTTGTCATTTATATCTCATTACAACGATAATTACGTACATATTTCGATTCTTTTGCATTCAATTGCAAAAGTATTTATTTAGTAGCAAAGTTTTTACAAAAACTGAAAAATTTGCATTTTTCTCTAATTTTGGGGATAATACAGTTTTTGGGTCATTTTGAACCAAAGGAGATACAGGGTTAATTTCCAAAATTTTTTTAATGTAATATTCATTAATATAAATAAATCTACATATTTCTAGAAAACACTGCAGAAAGTTAACGAGTTTCACCTATTTATTCCATATTAACAGTAAAATTTTGCATATATCTGAACTTTGACCTCGATGCGCGTCCAGAAATCGTTGCCCGATTTGGCTCAAATTTTCAGCACTTAACATTTAGGCCTAGTGTCACAATATTCCACCCGGCACTCTTCAAAATTTTAACAAACATTTTTTTCCATACAACTGATTGTCACTCTAATATATATGGGGCATTTCATGTCAAGTGAACCAACTTTTGAAATCGATGTCTTCCGATCGGGATGAAATTTGCACCAAGGTTAGCTCTATTGGATAGTAACTCAGACACAATTTTTCAACAACATCGGTCGAGAACTCTCTGAGTTATAGGGGGTAAAATTTTGACAATTTGGTCAAACAGGGGTTTTTTCTTATCCATGTAACTTATTACCTATTGTTCTTAGCAAAATGTGTCCCAAATAGTATAGATAGCTATTTCTTCGATCTTTCGAAAAAAAATATTTAAAAAAAAAAATAAAAAATTTTTAATATTTGTTGTTGAAAAATTGTGTCTGAGTTACTATCCAATAGAGCTAACCTTGGTGCAAATTTCATCCCGATCGGAAGACATCGATTTCAAAAGTTGGTTCACTTGACATGAAATGCCTCATATACTAACAAATTTTAAAAATTTTTTGTAATAGTGGACAATCCAAAAAGGGTCAAAAATCTGGAAAAGTGGCAGATTTAGTTAATTTTAGGAAAGGTTCACAAAAAGTGTCACGGTAGCTGAAAAAGGGTCAAAATGCGGCTTTAGTCGCACAACGGTAACGCTGCATGGCACATTACGAGCACAGCTGATTTTTGTTTGTTTTTTTATGTTGTATTTGAAAGTGTTGTACTGTTTGTTGTTGACATTCGAAATATTTAAAATGAAAATAATAAAAAACTGAAAATTGTTTAAATAAATTTGTTCAAACTAACAAAAACAATAATATCTGCAAAAACAAAATAAGCAATATTGGAAATTGTTTTGTGAAAATGCATCACATTTATAGCTTTTGCTGAATTTCAATACCAAACTCCTTAGAAGAATTTGGTTGTGTATTTTGGACGTGGTTTTGTATTTAAGACAGACGGACATACATAAATTGATAGTTTGATAGTTCCGCTGGAATCACCTAGCTTTCTATCCCCGCTCGCCGTTTTTAATATTAAATCTTCAAAAAAACAGTGTTAGAGAGCAAACTACAAATAATTTATTTTTTATTTGTTTGTTTTTAATATTTTTCATATAAAAACTTATAATTTACATATTTATTTTTTAATTGTTTGTTTTTTATATTTTTTGACATTTTCAATCTCTTGACAAATAAAAAATATTGTCTTTGTTGGTCTCACCTGATTAATACGCCTTGGATTCAACGAATCAACATCAAGGTGTAAGAAAGAGCAACACAAGAAACATACATAGCTGATATCAAAGAATAATAACAATAAGTGAAACGCTGTCAAAAAAAACCTAACTCTATGCTTGTATTGGTAACATTTTGTTTATATGAATTAGTTTTCAAACCACTTTCACCACACACTTCAAACATAAAGATTTGTAAAAAAGCGACCTTAAAAATTATAACAAAATTGTATCACAATTAAATTTAAAAAATTCAAACAATTCTCAAATTATTTAATGTATATTTGACCTGGAAAGATTATATAATTAGATTTTTCCGCTTTTTATTCCGTAATTTCAGCAAAATTTAAATTTTATTTGAATTTTTTATTAATTTTCAATACCAAATTTTACAAGTGTGTTTTTTTCAGTTTTAATTTCAACCCCCAAAAATTAAAAGTCAAAATAATTAAAAAAAATATTCACATACTACTTGTATGTGAGAAGAGAGAGAAATTGTTGTTGTAGAAAAATTGACAGGCTTCCCTTCTTGTTATTCTTTGGCTGATATTGTTAACCAATGGTTTACTACAGCAAAAGATGACTAATCTATCTTCTATATAAATAAAAATCAAATGTAGTTCGTTGGTAATTGCATCAGTAGAGAACGGCCGGTCCGCTTTAGACAATTTTTTTTTTTTAAATGTTGGTCATAGCCCAACTTAGGTTTTTACGGAATGAAAAATGGACCACGCCCACTTTTACGCCGACTTTTTTCGATTTATCTAAAATCGGAAAACGGCTACATCGATTTGGCTATTTTTTGTTTAAATGATCATAGTAATCCAATTTAAGTTTTTACTGAAAGAAAAATTGACCACGCCATTTTTTTTCGATATATCTAAAATCGCAGGACGTCTGGACCGATTTAACTAATTTTTTTTTAATGTTCGCAATACATAGTGCGCAAAAGATTTTACATAAATAAAAATTGGCCCACTTATTAAATACATCTGCAAAATACATCTGCAAAATACATCTGCAAAATACATCGGTCTGTGATCAATCATATTTCAGACCAAAATTCGATTACTTATATAAAAACTCACAATATCTAAATTCGCAAATAACTAACTAATAACTAAATTCGCTAATAACTTAGACAATAAGCGTTTAATCAAAAATCGATTTTTGATAAAAAAAACTCAAAATATCTAAATTTGCTAATAACTTGGTAAATAAGGGTTTAACAAGAAAAGGAGCTCGATCTGTGATCACTCATATTTCTGACCAAAAATCGATTTTTTGTATAGAAACTCAAAATATCTAAATTCACTAATAACTTGGCCAATAAGCGTTTAATCAAGAAAAGCATCTCGATCTGTGATCACTCATATTTCTGACCAAACATCGATTTTTAATACAAAAACTCAAAATTTGCTAATAACTTGGCAAATAAGCGTTTAACAAGAAAAGGAGCTCGATCTGTGATCACTCATATTTCTGACCAAAAATCGATTTTTTATATAAAAACTCAAAATGTTTGTTTATTTTATACAAAGAAAATAAAGAAAAAAAATGAAAAGGAAGAAGAAAATTTATTTATTTTCATAAAATAATAAGAAATACGTATTTTTTTAATTACGTGTTGCCCATAAATGTGTAAATTGGGCTAAATTGTTTTGAATGCACGTAAGTGCATTATGGCCACCTAAAAGTTTCTTCGAATTTTCTTAAGCATTTGACAGACTTTCCGTTCGGTTTTGACATTAACTTAAGCTAGCTTATTCATATTATAGTTGGGCCTTTAGGTTTTTGACAAAAAACTTAGGTTCTTTGTCTCTCAGTAGCGCTTCTATGTATATTTTATTCTATGTCCTATATGAATAAAAATTATCATTCAATAATAGGTTTTTTTCTTTTTAACCTTTTTATACCCTTTTCAAACCGCTTCACATAAATTCACAAATTGAACACAAGCATTTTAACTTGGACAGGACAACGTCTGTAAATAATAAATTTGTAATAATAAGAATACACATATATGTAAATTAAAAATATTTGAAATTTCGTCTAATTTACAAATAATATAAATATGAATTTGGCTTCCCATATTCTAATTCTTAATAATAGTAAGTTAAATAAATGATATTTACAAATGGACCTTGACAGTGAAGATAGTTGATGACGCCCTTGGCAGGGTAGAAAATGCATTCCAATTTGACAATTGTCTAAAAATTTTAGTATTCAATTTTAGTATTATTATAAATTATTATAATAAAAAAAATTTACTTAGGCCTAATTAAAATTTACGTTCATAAAAGCTAATTTTTATTTAAAATATATCAGTATTTACTTGTGTATGAGTTTTTGTCTTCGTAGGATACCGTTAACCTATTCGCAGGTATGACCAAAAAAAATATTTTTTTTAACGGCTGTTTCGAATCTCCATTTTCAAATTTTTAAAAATTTTGTTAAACAAATTTCAGAATTTTTTTGATCATCACATTGGAATTTATTGAGATCATAATAGGGAATAAAAATATGCAAAAATTATGTCATTACCTTTTACAGTTTTTCCCTACCTGCGATTTAAATTTTGCGATTTTCAAGAAAAACTAATTTTTTGTCCATATTTCGGCGAATGAGCCCAATTTCCGTACTGTTATACATTTTAAGTAAAACCTATTCCTAATATTATAGTCCTGGTAATTCTAAATATGGTCTGAAAGTTTTACTACAATCGGAAAACGTTAACCTTTAAATCGTGAAGGTCAAAGGTCAAATTTTTCAATATTTGGAATTTCTAATGAAAATATAGCGAAAAATTTGCATTTTTATACAGTTTGCGATAATACAGTTTTTGGGTCATTTTGACCCAAAGGAGATACAGGGTTAATTTCAAAAAAAAAATTTTAATGTAATTGATATAAATAAATCTATATATTTCTAGAAAACAATGCCGAAAGTTAACATATTTTGCATATATCTGAACTTTGACCTCGATGTGCGTCCAGAAATCGTTGTCCGATTTGGCTCAAATTTTCAGCACTTAACTTTTAGGCCTAGTGTCACAATATTCCACCCGGCACTCTTTGAAATCTAAAAAAAAATCGGCTGTCACTCTAGTAATTATTTTATACTGATATGGCTTTATTTCCACTTTGACCAATAACACAGAGGAACAAAATTGACAATTTGGTTTGGTGCCGCAGAAAATGTTTTTGATAAAACATGTATGGAACATTTCATAGTCAAAACGATCTTTAGTTTTTTTTGAGGAGCTCTTGTTTTTAAGATTTCGCGGTTTTAATTTTTTTGGTTATTCTGTATTTTTTTCTCTTTTTGTTTGATTATTTCATAAATGGATACTAAAATTAAAAACGAATTTTTGTACTGGTATTTGACACAAAATTATTTTTTCTTTGACATCAATTTTGTTTATCCAAGTTTCAGGTAGGCTTGCCAGATCGAAATTGGTAAATAGCTTGACATTCAGAAGAAAAAGCTTCTTGACGTTAAAGAAAAAAAACATGATTTTTCTTGACAATTTAAAATTCAGATAAATTAACAAAAGAAAAATTATATTTTTTTTATTTGAACAAATTTGGTACGTTTTTGAATATTTTACAGTTAAAAATACAACTACGTTAATACGTAAATATTTTTTTATTAACAAAAACAAGTAATAAAATTACATTTAATTCAGACTTCATTACTAAACAAATATTAACAAAAACTTAAAGAAAAAACAAAAATTTAAAGTATATTGCATAACATTGAAATAAAGCCATATGTATTTGGTATTCTTACCCCCATTTTCTCAATATCTGGTTATCGTTTTTCGTAATAGGGGTTTTACACTTATAGGGTTTTTACACTAGCGTACATTTAACATCTACCATCAATTTGCAAAGATGTTAACATCTTCCCATAAGAATTACACAGGGCTGAGTGCCAACATCTTTCTACATCTTTAAAAAATGTTAATATCTCATTTCGTTCCACATAACATCTTTCGATTATTTTAGTGTCATCACTCATAAAATGGCATTTATATTAAAAAAAATGTAAACAAATATTTGTATAATAATGAGGGTGACATTTTATATGCTTGAAATTTATTATTTTCTTATTTAATTTGATAGTATAAAAAAGAAAACCAGACTTAATTCATTTTGTTTTCATAAAAACAATTTGATTTTTAATATTCTTGCAATTTTACTGATGGTAGATGTTGCAAGTGTGAACAAATCTTTCAAGTTTTCAACATCTTCCATACGTTTCGCCAAAATGTACGTAAGTGTAAAAACCCTATTAAATAAGAAAATAATTTCACAAACACATTTCAAACAAAAAAAATGTCCCCTCATTATTATACAAATATTTGTTTACATTTTTAGTATAAATGCCATTTTATTAGATTATTAAAATAATCGAAAGATGTAAAGCGGAACGAAATGGGATAGGAACATTTTTTAAAGATGTAGAAAGCCCTGTGTAATTCTTATGGGAAGATGTTAACATCGTTGCAAATTGATGGTAGATGTTAGATGTGCGCTAGTGTAAAAACCCTATAACGATAAACCTCAAATTAATATTTTTTTTTGTATGAGAACTATCAGTTTATCGTCACGATAAAAAATAAACAGAGATTGAAAAAATGGAGGTTAGTGACAAATTTAATCAAATTCGTAGCAATTAAATACTGCTGAAAATTTCTACAATTTTATATAAGGAATTTATACTTTTTGAAAAGCTGAAAATATACTAAACTATTTGGCAAATAACTCAAAGTTTTACAATATTTTTCATATATATTTCGTATTAAAAAAATTATACAAATGTTCGTAACTGGAATATGTATTTTACACCTGCAAGATTATACATAAACTAAAGATTTATTTTTGTAGATTAGCGTGATCACAAAATATCTGCGAATTTTTTATAAATTATAAGAAAAAACTAATTAAACTATCAATAAATAAAATTTTCTGTTTTTTTTTCTTTGGATAAATGTTATATTTTTTCATTATGGCTAATAGATATTTTCACCAAAAACGCTGTAAATCATGTAAATGCAAAATTCGCAATATTTTAAAAACGTCATATAAAGTATTTATATTGCTGTACATTAGAGTGCTCCAAGATTGTATGGACGAAAAAAACTTTCTAGGTACAGGCCGTCCCCCCCTCTAGAATTGTTCTATGTATTGTAGAAACACGTTGTGTAAAATATTAGGATGATAGGATAACGTTAACTGGTGGCGCAACGACGCTGAAGTTTTGAGGTGCATTTACAAGGGGAGAATATGCAATTTTTTCAGTTTTTGTAAAAATTTTGCCATTAAATAATGACTTTTACAATTTAATTTAAAAGAATCGAAATGTGTACGTAATTGTCATTATAATAAGATATAAAAGACAAAAATTGGTGAAAAAATGTTAAAGTTATTAAAAAATCGCCAGGCCATTAACGTGTCTCAGGCCACTAGAACAAGAAATTTATGAACAAAATTAACATATTTTGAGAAATATTAAAATGAAAGCTTATTTTTACTTAACATATATCCATATTTACTTGTATATGAGTTTTTGTCCTCGTAGGATACCGTTAACCTATTCGCAGGTATGACCAAAAAAATAAAATTTTTTTAACGGCAGTTTCAAAACTCCAATTTCAAATTTTTAAAAATTTTGTTAAACAAATTTCAGAATTTTTTGATCATCACATGGGGATTTATTGACAACATAATAGGGAATAAAAATGTGAAAAAAGTATGTCAATACCTCCTATAGTTTTTCCGTACCTGCGATATAAATTTTGCGATTTTCGAGAAAAACTAATTTTTTGGCCATATTTTGGGGAATGACCAGAATTTCCTTACTGTAATGAGTTTTAAGTAAAAGCTATTCAGAATAATATAGTCCAGGTAATTTTAAATATAGTCTGAAAGTTTTACTAAAATCGGAAAACTTTAACCCTTAAATCGTGAAGGTCAAAGGTCAATTTTTTCAATATTTGGAATTTCTCATGGAAAGATAGCGAAATATTATATATTTTTGGGCCGATTTTGATGAAACTTAAGAAAAATATAAAATGAAGTCTAGTATTCACAATAACAGTACAAAAATGGAAATTAACCCTTAATAGCACTTGGGGTCCAAATGACCGTCAGCTTTTAAAATCACGAAAAACACATTAATTTTGACCCCAAGTACTCTTAAGGGTTAATTTCCATTTTTGTACTGTTATTGTGAATACTAGACTTCATTTTATATTTTTCTTAAGTTTCATCAAAATCGGCCCAAAAATATATAATATTTCGCTATCTTTCCATGAGAAATTCCAAATATTGAAAAAATTGACCTTTGACCTTCACGATTTAAGGGTTAAAGTTTTCCGATTTTAGTAAAACTTTCAGACTATATTTAAAATTACCTGGACTATATTATTCTGAATAGCTTTTACTTAAAACTCATTACAGTAAGGAAATTCTGGTCATTCCCCAAAATATGGCCAAAAAATTAGTTTTTCTCGAAAATCGCAAAATTTATATCGCAGGTACGGAAAAACTATAGGAGGTATTGACATACTTTTTTCACATTTTTATTCCCTATTATGTTGTCAATAAATCCCCATGTGATGATCAAAAAATTCTGAAATTTGTTTAACAAAATTTTTAAAAATTTGAAATTGGAGTTTTGAAACTGCCGTTAAAAAAATTTTATTTTTTTGGTCATACCTGCGAATAGGTTAACGGTATCCTACGAGGACAAAAACTCATATACAAGTAAATATGGATATATGTTAAGTAAAAATAAGCTTTCATTTTAATATTTCTCAAAATATGTTAATTTTGTTCATAAATTTCTTGTTCTAGTGGCCTGAGACACGTTAATGGCCTGGCGATTTTTTAATAACTTTAACATTTTTTCACCAATTTTTGTCTTTTATATCTTATTATAATGACAATTACGTACACATTTCGATTCTTTTAAATTAAATTGTAAAAGTCATTATTTAATGGCAAAATTTTTACAAAAACTGAAAAAATTGCATATTCTCCCCTTGTAAATGCACCTCAAAACTTCAGCGTCGTTGCGCCACCAGTTAACGTTATCCTATCATCCTAATATTTTACACAACGTGTTTCTACAATACATAGAACAATTCTAGAGGGGGGGACGGTCAAAATTCGCAATTTTATTTTTTTGGAGCACTCTACTGTACATAGTTAGATTTAAATGTGTATTAAGAAATAAGTCTAACGACTACCTAAAAATTTATTTATAAAAAAATTGTTTTTTAGGATGTAAAATTTCGTGTTATTATATAAATATTTCATTAAATTTTTAATTAATTTTTCATTTTAATTAAAAACTATGTTCGCTATAATGCCTTGAAGTTAAAAAAATGCTTGTGTTCAATTTGTGAATTTATGAGAAGCGGTTTGAAAAGGGTATAGAAAGGTTAAAAAAAAAGTATTATTGATTGATAATTTTTATTCATATAGGACATAGAATAAAATATACATAGAAGCGCTACTGAGAGACAAAGAACCTAATTTTGTTGTCAAAAACCTAAAGGCCCAACTATAATATGAATAAGCTAGCTTAAGTTAATGTCAAAACCGAACGGAAAGTCTGTCAAATGCTTAAGAAAATTCAAAGAAACTTTTAGGTGGCCATAATGTACTTACGTGCATTCAAAACAATTTATAGGGTTTTTACACTAGCGCACATCTAACATCTACCATCAATTTGCAAAGATGTTAAAATCTTCCCATAAGAATTACACAGGGCTGAGTGCCAACATCTTTCTACATCTTTAAAAAATGTTCCTATCTCATTTCGTTCCACCTAACATCTTTCGATTATTTTAGTGTCACCACTAATAAAATTGCATTTATATTAAAAAAATGTAAACAAATATTAGGGGGATTTCATGTCAAGTGAACCAACTTTTGAAATCGATGTCTTCCGATCGGGATGAAATTTGCACCAAGGTTAGCTCTATTGGATAGTAACTCAGACACAATTTTTCAACAACATCGGTCGAGAACTCTCTGAGTTATAGGGGGTAAAATTTTGACAATTTGGTCAAACAGGGGTTTTTTCTTATCCATGTAACTTATTACCTATTGTTCTTAGCAAAATGTGTTCCAAATAGTATAGATAGCTATTTCTTCGATCTTTCGAAAAAAAATATTTAAAAAAAAAAATAAAAAATTTTTAATATTTTTTTTCCGAAATCAAAAACTTTTTTGACTTTTTTTAAAAATACGCTATTTTTTTTTATTTTTTTTTTTTTCTTAAAATAAAGTTTAGATATTTTCCTTGAACACCTACTTGGTCGCTTAGTGGGATGCGAGTGGGATATCTATCAAAATAAATATTTTGTAACTCAAAACATAAAATTTTTGACTTTTTTTGCAAAATCAAAAACTTTGTTGACTTTTTTTTTTCAAAATGGACCCTTTTTTAATCTTTTTTTTTAGGTCAAACAAAAGCTTAGATATTATCCTTGAAGACCCTTTTGGTCGCTTAGTGGGATGCGAGTGGGATATCTATCAAAATAAATATTTTTTAACTCAACACTTACAATTTTTGACTTTTTTTTTTGCAAATACGATTTTTTTTCCAAATGGGCCCTTTTTTTAAAATTTTTTTTGTAGTCAAAAGAAAGCTTAGGTCCATTCCTTTAAGATATTTTTAGTCCCTTAGTGGGATGCGAGTAGGATATCTATCAAAATAAATATTTTGTAACGCAAGACATACAATTTTTTAATTTTTTTTTGCAAAATCAAAATTTTTTTCCAATATGGGCCCTTTTTTAATTTTTTTTTTTTGCTCAAAAGAAAGCCTAGGTCCATTCCTTTAAGATATTTTTAGTCCCTTAGTGGGATGCGAGTGGGATATCTATCAAAATAAATGTTTTAACACAAAAATTGTATGTCTTGAGTTACAAAACATTTATTTTGATATATATCCCACTCGCATCCCACTAAGCGATCAAAACCATCTTAAAGGAATAGGCCTAAGCTTTCTTTATAGCAAAAAAAAAAATTACAAAAAGGGCCCATTTTAAAAAAAAGTCAAAAAAGTTTTTGATTTTGCCAAAAAATCAAAAATTGTATATCTTGAGTTACAAAATATTTATTTTGATAGATATCCCACTCGTATCCCACTAAGGGACCTAAAATATCTTAAAGGAATGGACCTAAGCTTTCTTTTGACTAAAAAGAAATTTTTAAAAAAGGGCCCATTTTGAAAAAAAATTCGAATTTGCAAAAAAAAAGTCAATAATTGAATGTCTTGAGTTACAACATTTTTATTTTAATAGATATCCTACTCACATCTTCCTAAGTGACAAAATAGGTCTTAAAGGAAAAGACCTAAGCTTTCTTTTGAGCAAAAAAAAATTTTAAAAAAAAGTCCCATATTGGAAAAAAATTTCGATTTTGCAAAAAAAAATTAAAAAATTTTATGTCTTGCGTTACAAAATATTTATTTTGATAGATATCCCACTCGCATCCCACTAAGGGACTAAAAATATCTTAAAGGAATGGACCTAGGCTTTCTTTTGAGCAAAAAAAAAAAAATTAAAAAAGGGCCCATATTGGAAAAAAATTTTGATTTTGCAAAAAAAAATTAAAAAATTGTATGTCTTGCGTTACAAAATATTTATTTTGATAGATATCCTACTCGCATCCCACTAAGGGACTAAAAATATCTTAAAGGAATGGACCTAAGCTTTCTTTTGACTACAAAAAAAATTTTAAAAAAAGGGCCCATTTGGAAAAAAAATCGTATTTGCAAAAAAAAAAGTCAAAAATTGTAAGTGTTGAGTTAAAAAATATTTATTTTGATAGATATCCCACTCGCATCCCACTAAGCGACCAAAAGGGTCTTCAAGGATAATATCTAAGCTTTTGTTTGACCTAAAAAAAAAGATTAAAAAAGGGTCCATTTTGAAAAAAAAAGTCAACAAAGTTTTTGATTTTGCAAAAAAAGTCAAAAATTTTATGTTTTGAGTTACAAAATATTTATTTTGATAGATATCCCACTCGCATCCCACTAAGCGACCAAGTAGGTGTTCAAGGAAAATATCTAAACTTTATTTTAAGAAAAAAAAAAAAATAAAAAAAAATAGCGTATTTTTAAAAAAAGTCAAAAAAGTTTTTGATTTCGGAAAAAAAATATTAAAAATTTTTTATTTTTTTTTTTAAATATTTTTTTTCGAAAGATCGAAGAAATAGCTATCTATACTATTTGGAACACATTTTGCTAAGAACAATAGGTAATAAGTTACATGGATAAGAAAAAACCCCTGTTTGACCAAATTGTCAAAATTTTACCCCCTATAACTCAGAGAGTTCTCGACCGATGTTGTTGAAAAATTGTGTCTGAGTTACTATCCAATAGAGCTAACCTTGGTGCAAATTTCATCCCGATCGGAAGACATCGATTTCAAAAGTTGGTTCACTTGACATGAAATCCCCCATTAGTATAATG
The DNA here is from genome assembly GCF_958450345.1 of Calliphora vicina. Lineage (NCBI taxonomy): Eukaryota > Metazoa > Arthropoda > Insecta > Diptera > Calliphoridae > Calliphora > Calliphora vicina. The sequence goes on from NC_088781.1 coordinate 75,297,438, forward strand.
TATAATAATAATTTTATTTGTTTGAAATGTGTTTGTGAAATTATTTTCTTATTTAATTTGATAGTATAAAAAAGAAAACCAGTCTCAATTCATTTTGTTTTCATTAAAACAATATGATTTTTAATATTTTTGCAATTTTACTGATGGTAGATGTTAGATGTTGCAAGTGTGAACAAATCTTTCAAGTTTTCAACATCTTTCATACGTTTTGCCAAAATGTACGTAAGTGTAAAAACCCTATTAGCCCAATTTGTACATTTATGGGCAACACGTAATTAAAAAAATACGTATTTCTTATTATTTTATGAAAATAAATAAATTTTCTTCTTCCTTTTTTTTCTTCTTTATTTTCTTTGTATAAAATAAACAAACATTTTGAGATATTTTGAGTTAGAAATATGAGTGATCAAAAATCGAGCTCCTTTTCTTGATTAAACGCTTATTTGCCAAGTTATTAGCGAATTTAGATATTTAGAGGTTTTTTATAAAAAATCGATTTTACAGATCGAGCTCCTTTTCTTGATTCAACGCTTATTGGCCAAGTTATTAGCGAATTTAGATATTTTGAGTTTTTATATAAAAAATCGATCGAGCTCCTTTTCTTGATTCAACGCTTATTGGCCAAGTTATTAGCGAATTTAGATATTTTGAGTTTTTATATAAAAAATCGATTTTTGGTCAGAAATATGAGTGATCACAGATCGAGCTCCTTTTCATGTTAAACGCTTATTGGCCAAGTTATTAGCGAATTTTCAGTTTTCACAGACAGAATTTAGTTATTAGTTAGTTATTAGCGAATTTAGATATTGTGAGTTTTTATATAAGTAATCGAACTTTGGTCTGAAATACGATTGATCACAGACCGATGTATTTTGCAGATGTATTTAATAATTAGTTAAATCGGCCCAGGCGTCCTGCGATTTTAGATATATCGAAAAAAAATGGCGTAGTAAATTTTTCTTTCAGTAAAATCTTAAATTGGATTACTATGATCATTTAAACAAAAAATAGCCAAATTGATGTTGACGTTGGAAAAAAACAAGTATAACATAGTAATGAGGGTTCATCAACTTGTACAATACGTAGTTAAAATCTCGGGCACCAAAATCTATGTTGCGCAGTGTAATTGAATATGACTTTATTTCACTCCCCCAGTGGTAATAAAGCCATATGATCTTATTTCTCAACACAATGTGTAATAAGGCCATATGACCTTATATCGTCCACGCCCACTGCCCATATTTTATTAAATATTAAGTTACAATTAATTTTTGGTTCTTTTTTAATATCAGTGAATACTAACGAAAATCGGTATTTAATTGAATTAGTGGCAGTGATACCATATATATGCATTTATCTTGTTTTTACTGTTTTGTGTGAAGCTTAATTAAGATATATGTACATATAAAATCTGAACACATATATTATTGTCAGGAACCGTAACAGTTATTACTTTTCATAAAAGTTATATTTTTTCACAAAAGAAATATAAAGGGTATTCATTTCCAAAAAGGGAAAATTACACTCTGATTGTTTTACACTTTTACACAAACACAAGAAAAAAATTTTAAAAAAAATACAAATTTTTGTGGATTTTTTTTCTTGTGTTTGTTGTGTAAAAGTGTCAAAAAATCAGAGTGTAATTTTCCATTTTTTTGAAATGAATACCCCTAACTTGGTTTTTGATTTATTTGTTTTGTAATTAATTTTTAATAAATAAAAATATTTTTATTTAAAGTAGCGTTTTTGGGTATTTATAAAAAGTAGGAATACTGTTGAGACAAATTGACATAAAAATATTTTATAATTTGCTTAAAAAGCTAATTTTATATTGTTTGAATTCGGCTAAGCTGAATTTTTTTTCAGCCGGTAGAAAACTCGGCGTAGAGCCGGCTAGCCGCCGCCGCCGAAAATTGTTGCTCTTTTTGAATCGGCTTGCTTCTCTGTCCCGAGGGATTTTTTAATTTTAAATCCCGGGGTTTTCGAGGGTCTTCAAGGATAATATCTAAGCTTTTGTTTGACCTAAAAAAAAAGATTAAAAAAGGGTCCATTTTGAAAAAAAAAGTCAACAAAGTTTTTGATTTTGCAAAAAAAGTCAAAAATTTTATGTTTTGAGTTACAAAATATTTATTTTGATAGATATCCCACTCGCATCCCACTAAGCGACCAAGTAGGTGTTCAAGGAAAATATCTAAACTTTATTTTAAGAAAAAAAAAAAAATAAAAAAAAATAGCGTATTTTTAAAAAAAGTCAAAAAAGTTTTTGATTTCGGAAAAAAAATATTAAAAATTTTTTATTTTTTTTTTTAAATATTTTTTTTCGAAAGATCGAAGAAATAGCTATCTATACTATTTGGAACACATTTTGCTAAGAACAATAGGTAATAAGTTACATGGATAAGAAAAAACCCCTGTTTGACCAAATTGTCAAAATTTTACCCCCTATAACTCAGAGAGTTCTCGACCGATGTTGTTGAAAAATTGTGTCTGAGTTACTATCCAATAGAGCTAACCTTGGTGCAAATTTCATCCCGATCGGAAGACATCGATTTCAAAAGTTGGTTCACTTGACATGAAATCCCCCATTAGTATAATGTATAATAATAATTTTATTTGTTTGAAATGTGTTTGTGAAATTATTTTCTTATTTAATTTGATAGTATAAAAAAGAAAACCAGTCTCAATTCATTTTGTTTTCATTAAAACAATATGATTTTTAATATTTTTGCAATTTTACTGATGGTAGATGTTAGATGTTGCAAGTGTGAACAAATCTTTCAAGTTTTCAACATCTTTCATACGTTTTGCCAAAATGTACGTAAGTGTAAAAACCCTATTAGCCCAATTTGTACATTTATGGGCAACACGTAATTAAAAAAATACGTATTTCTTATTATTTTATGAAAATAAATAAATTTTCTTCTTCCTTTTTTTTCTTCTTTATTTTCTTTGTATAAAATAAACAAACATTTTGAGATATTTTGAGTTAGAAATATGAGTGATCAAAAATCGAGCTCCTTTTCTTGATTAAACGCTTATTTGCCAAGTTATTAGCGAATTTAGATATTTAGAGGTTTTTTATAAAAAATCGATTTTACAGATCGAGCTCCTTTTCTTGATTCAACGCTTATTGGCCAAGTTATTAGCGAATTTAGATATTTTGAGTTTTTATATAAAAAATCGATCGAGCTCCTTTTCTTGATTCAACGCTTATTGGCCAAGTTATTAGCGAATTTAGATATTTTGAGTTTTTATATAAAAAATCGATTTTTGGTCAGAAATATGAGTGATCACAGATCGAGCTCCTTTTCATGTTAAACGCTTATTGGCCAAGTTATTAGCGAATTTTCAGTTTTCACAGACAGAATTTAGTTATTAGTTAGTTATTAGCGAATTTAGATATTGTGAGTTTTTATATAAGTAATCGAACTTTGGTCTGAAATACGATTGATCACAGACCGATGTATTTTGCAGATGTATTTAATAATTAGTTAAATCGGCCCAGGCGTCCTGCGATTTTAGATATATCGAAAAAAAATGGCGTAGTAAATTTTTCTTTCAGTAAAATCTTAAATTGGATTACTATGATCATTTAAACAAAAAATAGCCAAATTGATGTTGACGTTGGAAAAAAACAAGTATAACATAGTAATGAGGGTTCATCAACTTGTACAATACGTAGTTAAAATCTCGGGCACCAAAATCTATGTTGCGCAGTGTAATTGAATATGACTTTATTTCACTCCCCCAGTGGTAATAAAGCCATATGATCTTATTTCTCAACACAATGTGTAATAAGGCCATATGACCTTATATCGTCCACGCCCACTGCCCATATTTTATTAAATATTAAGTTACAATTAATTTTTGGTTCTTTTTTAATATCAGTGAATACTAACGAAAATCGGTATTTAATTGAATTAGTGGCAGTGATACCATATATATGCATTTATCTTGTTTTTACTGTTTTGTGTGAAGCTTAATTAAGATATATGTACATATAAAATCTGAACACATATATTATTGTCAGGAACCGTAACAGTTATTACTTTTCATAAAAGTTATATTTTTTCACAAAAGAAATATAAAGGGTATTCATTTCCAAAAAGGGAAAATTACACTCTGATTGTTTTACACTTTTACACAAACACAAGAAAAAAATTTTAAAAAAAATACAAATTTTTGTGGATTTTTTTTCTTGTGTTTGTTGTGTAAAAGTGTCAAAAAATCAGAGTGTAATTTTCCATTTTTTTGAAATGAATACCCCTAACTTGGTTTTTGATTTATTTGTTTTGTAATTAATTTTTAATAAATAAAAATATTTTTATTTAAAGTAGCGTTTTTGGGTATTTATAAAAAGTAGGAATACTGTTGAGACAAATTGACATAAAAATATTTTATAATTTGCTTAAAAAGCTAATTTTATATTGTTTGAATTCGGCTAAGCTGAATTTTTTTTCAGCCGGTAGAAAACTCGGCGTAGAGCCGGCTAGCCGCCGCCGCCGAAAATTGTTGCTCTTTTTGAATCGGCTTGCTTCTCTGTCCCGAGGGATTTTTTAATTTTAAATCCCGGGGTTTTCGGGATTTTCCAAATCCCGTTTTTCATAAATAGGGGAAATTGTCATTTTTGTGTGACTTTTTCATTCATTTTGACATTCTACATGCCCGAATATCGCAAAGTGATGTTCAGCAAAGTTGTTAAGCTCAACTACAACCAGTGTTGCCACTTTATGTGTAATTACACATATTGTGTGTAATTTTATCTTGGATGTGTAGCACATGTGTAATTGAATGAATGCGTAATTCATATGTAATTTTAAATTCCAATTATATCCAAAATAAGTATATTTGTCAATGTATGTCTTCAATCATTTTTGGTATTAAAGCCTAGTACTCTGTTCATATTAGCGAAAAATTATGGTTTTTTCATGCGAAAAATTTTACATGCTGTTTGACAGCTAGCTGCTGGTTTTAATTTCGTGCGAAAGAAGTGCTGCATATGTTATTTCGTGTGGAAAAATAAGGTTGCCAGATTTATTTCACATGTTTTCCACAATAAAAACAGAGTACTACTTTTGCGAAATAATTTCGCATATATTTCATTCCAAATATTTTATATGTAGTTTGACAGCATTTCGCACGAAATTTTGAACAGAGTACCTAGCTTAAGATTTCAAAACCGACTGAAAATAAATATGTACGTTTATATGAAGGAAAGTAGCTATATCCTCTATTTTAGTTGATAAATACCAAATCCAGTATCTCTAAATGTATTCATATTTATTATATTGTACTCGTTTGTTACTCAATATAATGGAATTATATGTATGAAGATATGAATCAAGTTTGAACTAAATTAACATTAAGATTTGCAGAAAACTACGATAAGTAATTTGGAGATTATTGCTATGTTGTTCGCAATATTTTAAAAATATAAACGTTACAAAAATTATACATTTATTTACTTGCACGATTTTACTGGTAAAGTGTTTATTTACTTTTTCCTATTTTTCTCTCTCGCTATAATTTTTAAACAAACAGTAAAAAATATTTAACTTTGTCTAAATTAAGCCTATTTGAAACTGAAAACAAAACTGATTTCATAGCACTTAGGCCCTAATTTTGTAAATCACGTCACCAAAATTTTAAAAATTTGGTTTGGTTTTGCATATAGCAAATTCTGAACAGAAAAAATTTTGTATATCCATATAAATATCACTTAGGTCCTTAACCCATTCCTGTCTAATGGGTATTTAAATACCCAAAAAAGAGACGACAGTAAAAAAATTCTTGCGAGTGCCATATTATAGATTAAGACTTCAACTTGCGTTTTTATTTAGAAGAAGAGATTGATTAGCCCAGAAAAAATTTAAAAAAAGTATAATTTTTTTGCTTTTTGACTTTATCTTCCGTATACACTTTGCTTTACTAAGATAAATATTTTTAAAATATTCCAAAAAAATATCTCTTTAAAGCCTGTTGGGTATTTAAATACCCATGTCCTATCCCGGGTAAGTAACGAGGTAAAATTATTTTTTCACTCGAAACAACTTCTTTAAAACAACTTCATAAAAATTTAGTTAAAATCGTACGAGCGGATCAGGCATTAATGGGTTAACATAAATGAGGAAAAAATTCAAATTCGAAGTGTGCTATTTTTTTAAATATGTATTGTTAAATTTTTAATAGAAATGTAACAATTTCCAATGGAACTATCTTCGAATGAACATTGATTAATATTTGTTAAAATCGTATTTGGGATTGACATATTTGACTGATCTCAAGAATTCATTAAATCAGAAAATTTCACTAAAAAAGAGATTGCTGACTTTGCTTTAATAATTTCATATATCCAATTCCTGGATAAATTAAAATCTGCGCAAGTGAAAATTGTCCATCATTTTGTCCACTGACACTAAAGTGATCGTATTTGGTCCAAACATCCCACAGTCCACTGTGACAAACTGTTTGTCTTCATGTACGTTTTAAAAATCTTGTATTCGCAATATGATCACCTTTAGACAATTTCTCCTATTGCGATCACGAAAATTACATGTGTAATTTTTTCTCGTATGTGTAATTTAGGAATGAGGCATGTGTAGTTTATAATTTTCTTGGTGGCAACACTGACTACAACTCAAGCTACAATATAGTTAATAAAGGAAAACGGTATTTTTGGTTTTCCTTGAGTGGGGCTCTAGAAAATCAATTCTTCAACTTTTTTTGTAAGTTATCTAACAAAACTCAATTTAAATCCTCTTCAAATGAAATTGATTTTATCTCAGATGAGGAGCTCGAACAAAATGAAAATATTTCGATTGCTAAAAGATATTATTAATAAATGTAAAAACCCCAAATAACGAAACCAAATTATAATGTAGATTTTCAACTTGCAAAAGAAATACATCATTTTATTTCTGAAGGAACAAGAGGAAAATACTTGCAGATTTGTTATAAGCAGGGAAACCGGAAATATGCTCTAAAAAAGCGTTTTAGGCGCATTAAATATGCAGTAAAAACTTTAAAATATGCTCTTAAAATTTAAAAAATATGCTCTTAAAAAAATAAACTTTTACATAATTTTTAACCAAAAAAAATTTACTTAAATTTTCAAATAAAAATCGTTGTCTATTGGATCTGAAAACATTTTTAAACACAGAAAATGTTCTTTCGACATCAACTGATGTTACAGGAGCAAATTTAAAAGACAATATTTCTTTAACACTTAGAACGGTTAAGTTTGAATTAGAACTAAAATTTTATATTTAGATGGAGCTATTATTAAAATAGTGCTTATTTTATATTAAAACAAGTAAGAGAGTTATATTCGGCTGTGCCGAATCTTATATACCCTTCACCTAATTATACTTCAAAATAAAAAATTTTAATATTTTTAGGTGAACAACATTTTTTTCAGTTTTTTTCATTTTTTGGATAAAAATTTTTTTCTGTTTTTAAAATTTTTTTTTTTGGTGAAAAGCCATCTATTTTTCAATTTTGAATTTTAAACAAAGGAAGTAAAAACCTGTAACACAACAGCGAAAAATAAGTAAGACAAAATTTGTTTTTGATAAAATCAAAATATGCTATTAAACAGTAAAATATGCTCTAAAAACGCAAAATATGACATAAATATGCTCTTAAAACAAATATATGCAAAAATATTTATTTAAGGGTAAAATATGCAAAAATATGCACTAACAAATCGATGCCAAAATTCTTAAATAGTTCTGAAACGTGTAAATATCTTATACATGTGCTCATTAGACTCACCAGAAAAAACATGCATTTGCATATTTTGGTTTCCCTGGTTATAAGTATTTCCAAACGGGTTTGCCAATGTGAAAGATGTTTTTCGGCAGCTGCATATGTCGAAAACAAAATTCGTTCCAGAATGGCAGATGAAACCATAGATGCAATAGTATTCTTAAGAAGCTATCGTATAGCAGAAACGCATTCTACGGAAAATTCTAAGAAGAAACCAGAGGTCTAAAATCAAATCCTATCGCATTTCGTCTTTTATCCAATGATATTTCAGTATATATATTTTTTTTAATAGTTTTTTTATTGGATAAAATACGAAATGCGCAAGATAGGATTTGATTTTAGACCTATGGTTTCTTGGGGATAATATCATAGAATTTTGCGTAGATTGCGTTTCTGCTATACGATTTTTTACGTTTTGATCGTCCATACAAATCGACCCGGTCTAATGTACATACTTTATTGTTATTTCTTCTTATATAATGTACTCATGCAAGTATTTTATGCTTTTTAGTGTCTAATAAAAATTAATTGCTAAATAAAAAATTTACTTTCAATTGTAAAGACATAATTATGTACGTTTCTTTCTTATAATTTTCGGGATTTTAGATTTCCCGAAAATCCCGAAACGCCGGGTCGGGATTCTTTACCAAATCCCGAACCACAGGATTTTTAAAAATCAGTCCCGATTAGCATCTCTAGTCGTATCCAAGCAAAAGTCTAAAAATTTGGCGCATATATGTATATTAGAGTGACAATCAGTTGTATGGAAACATTTTTTTGTTAAAATTTTGAAGAGTGCCGGGTGGAATATTGTGACACTAGGCCTAAAAGTTAAGTACTGAAAATTTGAGCCAAATCGGTCAACGATTTCTGGACGCGCATCGAGGTCAAAGTTCAGATTTATGGAAAATTTTACTATTTATATGGAATTAATAGGTGAAACTCGTTAAATTTCTGCATTGTTTTCTAGAAATGTATAGATTTATTTATATTAATGAATATTACATTAAACAAATTTTTTTGGAAGTTAACCCTGCATCTCCTTTGGGTCAAAATGACCTAAAAACTGCATTATATTTTAAAAATTTTTCTATTAAATAAATACTTTTGCAAATGAATGCAAAAGAATCGAAATGTGTACGTAATTATCGTTGTAATGAGATATAAATGACAAAATTTGGTTAAAAAATGTTAAAGTTATTACAAATTCGCCAGGCCATTAACGTGTTTCAGGCCACTTGAACAAAAAATTTAGGAAAACAAATTAACATATTTCGAGAAAAATTAAAATAAAAGCTAATTTTTATTTAAAATATATCCGTATTTACTTGTGTATGAGTTTTTGTCTTCGTAGGATACCGTTAACCTATTCGCAGGTATGGCCAAAAAAAATTATTTTTTTTAACGGCTGTTTCAAATCTCCATTTTCAAATTTATAAAAATTTTGTTGTACAAATTTCAGAATTTTTTGATCATCACATTTATTTTTAACAACAAAATTAAAACTAGTTCAAAATATAGTCCGTACCCTATATATAAATTTACATATCTATTTATAAAATACATATTATGATGATGTATGATGTCCTTAATATTGAATGTGGTGTCCTTTAGCAGCAATTACATCTCTTAAGTGATTTTTGATCGATAAAGCCAGTTTTTCTGTAGTTTCTGCACCAATATTGCACCATTCTTGAACCATGACATCTTTCAGCATTTGCTTATTAGTTATTTTATGCTGGCGAATTTTTTTCTCCAAAATAACTCATAGATGTTCTATGGGGTTTAAATCTGGGGTCTGGGTGGGTTATGCACCACTTCCTTAACGTTGTAGAGGAGCCATTCTCGCACAACCGTAGAAATGGGCTTTGTGGTCGTAGTCGTGTAAGAACTGATAGTCGTCTTGTATGCCCAAATTAGTGGCGCAAGCTTTCAAATTTTCTTTTAAAATATTCAAATAACTAAATTTGTCCGTCGCACAGTGGGGGATCAGAAAAAAAAGAGGAAATAAATCTGTAACTTCTAAATGAATAGCCCGATTTTAATAAAATTTCTCATGGTTATAGAGTAGGTGTTGATAAGTTTTAGTTTTTTTTTTTTTTTAACGCTTTATTGATTTATTGAATCTGTCTATTTTGACCTTACAATAAGTATTTAAATCTTATAACTAAAATTAAAACTATTTGCTCTTCAGCAAGAGAGCCATAATGGTAAACTGTCACTCATCTTAGCGGGGTGGTAGATCTGCTCTACGGAGCCTGGATCGGGTTTGGGTCTGCACAAGTTGTCTTGCAAGCGTATTGGGATGATTTCGCAGCTTCACAATATATTTCTCACGGACTTTCTTGAACTCTTCCTTTACCAATGTCACTTCTAGGTCTCTGTGGATGTTTTCAGTTCTTATGTACCATGGTGCTCCCGTCATGGTCCTAAGAATTTTAGATTGGGCCCTCTGTATAAGATCAATACTGGTGTTGCTAGCCATTCCCCATAATTGAATTCCATATGTCCAAATTGGTTTTAAAACGGTCTTATACAGGATGACTTTATATTCAAGGCTTAATTTTGATTGGTCACTGATTAACCAATGAAAGCTAGAGGCTTTTAACTTCATGTGAAGTCTCTTGGTTTCTATGTGTCGGCGCCAAGTAAGCCGTCTATCCAGATGAATACCAAGGTAGGTGACATAATCAGACTGCGGTATATTAACGTTGTTGAGTGTGACAGGTGGGGAATTTCCTCTTCTTAGAGCGAACGTAACATGTTTACTTTTCAGCTCATTTACCTTTATTCGCCAGTTTTTCAACCACGACTCCACACGTACGAGGTAATTCTGCAGTTGACTAGATGCCATGAGTGGGTTTTCGTCTGAGCTAATAATGGCGGTATCATCAGCAAATGTTGAAATTGTTAGTTTATCGCACGTAGGGAGGTCGGAGGTGTAAATCAAATACAGCGTAGGTCCTAGTACACTTCCCTGTGGAACGCCAGCTCCAATCTTGTATTCTCTCGTCACATAATCATTGTACTTAACTCTGAAAAGTCTATTCGATAAATAAGACTCCAGCAATTTATGAGTACATAGTGGTAGTAAACATTTGATTTTATGTACTAGACCCTTATGCCATACCTTGTCAAAAGCCTGAGTAACGTCTAAAAAGACGGCAGAACAATATTTCTTTAATTCAAAAGATTTTCTAATCTCTCCAGTTAAACGATTGACCTGTTCAATGGTGCCATGATGTTCACGGAAACCAAATTGGTGTACTGGGACAATGTTTCCATCATTCAAAAAAGGTATTATCCTTTCCTGGAATATCCTCTCGAATATCTTCGACAAACAAGGGAGTAGGCTAATAGGTCTATAAGAAGATGGCAGGGTTAAATCTTTACCCGGTTTAGGTATCATTATTATATGAGAAATTTTCCAATTTTTTGGATAAATTCCTAGTTTCAAGATCGCATTAAACAATATAGATAGCACAATTATTGCCACATTTGGTAGGTTCTTAATCATTGATGGCATTATTAAATCATATCCCGGTGATTTTTTCAAGTCTAATTTATTTTTAATTACTCTATTAACATCCTCAGGACTAATATCGAATTGGGCTGCATTAGCCATTGTTGAAGCTGGCAGTTCTTCTAGTTCAAACTCATTTGCCGTGGAGTTGGGTTGAAATACTTCACTTAAATGTTCAGCAAATACTGAGGCTTTTTCTATAGCACTTCGTGCCCAGGTTCCGTCAGCTTTTCTTAAAGCGCTTTGTGCCTCTACCGGTGGCTTAATGTTTCTCGTTGCCTTCCAAAGAGAGAAATTTGTGTATTTTGTACTCGTCAAACTTTTAATATAATTTTCGTTTATGCGATCCTCTTCTAAATGAAGGGCTCTTTTCAGTTTGCGGACAGCCTCTGCATTGCAGCAGGTGATCTATTATGTTGCCATTCTCTTCTGAGTCTTCTCTTTTCGAGAAGAAGTCTTTCAATATAAGAACTTGAAATAGGCGTATTAGTTTTTGGAGGGATCTGGCACCTAGAGTGTTCCAGAGCCGAAACAATCAATGACGTGAAGTCCTATCTATGTCTTCCTCACACTGTAAATTAGGATTTGTGTGGATATGACTGCTGATATATTTCCTATATTTTAGCCAATTTGTCTGGGTGTCTCACAATAATTAATAATTACAGGAGAGTGGTCAGAAGATAGATCATAGGATATTTCTGTGGATATTGCATTCCGAATAATATTTCTGCATATGGCGAAGTCTATTAGATCAGGAATTTTTCTAGGATCAGTTGGCCAATAAGTTGGGTGTCCAGGAAACACAAAATCTAAGCAATTTTTGCGATCAACTAGAGCTTTATACAGCTGTCTACCTCTGTATATGTATGTTTGGCATTGTAGTCTCCACAAGCCAGAAACCGATCTCCTAGTGTTATAAAGAATTCTTCAAATTTCTCCTTGGTCATCGAAAAACGTGGTGGGCAATATATAGAGCTCAGAGTTAAGTCTCCAGCTGGGTATTCAAGGCGAATCGATGTTGCTTGCATATAATCCTTTGAAAACGCATCTAGGGCGTAGTGTCTCAATGGGTTTCTAATTATGATACCGGTACCTCCATGTGCCTTACCATCCGGATGGTTTGTGTAATAAAATGAGTATCCTGATATATTAAAGTTATATCTATATGTAAGATGTGTCTCCGAAATTAACATCACATCGATGCTTTTATTTAACATAAAATGGGAAATTTCCGATTTGTGCTGGTTTAAACCATTTGCATTCCAGAAACATATCTTCAAAAAATTCATTTTCTTGTTAATAGAATTTGAATCATTTGGTTCTGTGCTCTCAGAAGCTCTTGTATTGTGTTTTGCATGGATGACATGAAGTTAGTCATATTTTGATTAAGAGAGGAAATATTCTCAGTAAGTGTTTGCATAAGGTTTTCCAACCCTCCCATATTTTGGGGGACTTTTGATAACCCGTTTTTAAAATACTGGCGTATGAGCTGGCACCAGCATTAATTGTGGCTCCCTGGCCATTTTCCTGTGATACTGGATGAGCCGCATTTATTTTATCATTTGAAAAATCTACTCCAGAGCTTAGTGGTCTAGATGTAGATACCGAATTTGTAGGTGTTGATTCAACTATTTCACCTCTCAAAAGCTTTTGCCTCTCTCTTAATCTTTTTAGTAACTCCTTGTAGACCGGGCATCCGCGATAATTAGCGGAATGATCTCCACCGCAGTTACCACATTTCCTACTGAGACCATTCTCAACTATATCACATTGTGACGAAGAGTGCAGGCCTCCGCATGCAACACATACTGTGCGTAGGGTACAATAATTACGTGTATGTCCAAATTCCTGACAATTACTACACTGAATCCTCTATATTTACTCTACGATTCAACAAATAAATTAGAGTGTATATAGGGTGAGTTTCATTATTTTTTAATTTCCCATTATCAGGCTCTAACTCAACCTGATTGGGGCTTATAACACCAATGGGGGCCCGAGCTACAATGCCCCAAAGTGGGGTACCTCGAGTATATCAAAAATTAAAAATGATGCCAAATTTTTGTTTGCGATCCGATTTGAAAGATTTATATATATATGGAATCTACTAGACGAGATCTACAAAAAACATTGCATTATCTCTTATAGCTTACGAGTTATTCGCATTTGAAAAGTAAAATTTTATTTTATTTACCCACCTGGTCTGGTTTTTGGCTAATAACGGATCTAATTCTTTCCCGATTTTCTTGAAATATAATTTTTTGAATTAACAAGACATGTAGTAATAATAGTAGGAAAGAATTGTTTAAAAACCACTACTGAGTCAAAAGTTATGTGCATCCAAACTTAATAAAATAAAAATGTCGTTTTTTCGCCATTTTTTTTTCGAAAAAAGTACTTACATTAATTTTAAGTTATACAGAAAATAAGATAAATAGTGTAATTCGTATTATTGCGTGGTCCAGAGCCTTCCGAAGTAGACCTATTTTTTATATAAATTTCAACTTTAGACAACTTTTTGTGAAATCGCGTAGCTGCTTTCAAAATATTTAGACCTGTTTTGTATGTCCCAAGCCTTGGTGTCTTCAATAAATCAAAAAATCTAAAAAATCCCAATTTTGGGATTTTGGAAAGTATTTTTTGGGAATTGTGAGACTGTCATTAACAATTTACAAATATCTTTTTCACTTTTGGATTTGAATCGAAAGTTTCTATATAAGTGTAAAATTTCATTAAAAACGATTCATAAACAAAACTTTTATTTCATTTTAAAAATTAAAATTTTCAAAAAAAATCAGCTATAATTTTGTATTCCCATATTTTTGAAAAAAGGCTTTTATAATTTTTTTAATTCTTAAAAAATATGTACATAGTACAAAGAGGACATAATTTCCTACACGTTGATATATAATATTGTTACGAAATTATGCTTGAATTCAAATATAACGATTTTAAGGGCTGATTTAAAAGTAGCATAATGCTTTCAAATAACAGTGCTGTAATAGCAAACTGTAACATATCTGTGGGCATTATTAAATAAAAGCTTTCAGTTGAATTGATCGTAAGTTGGCAACGCTGTATTCGAATTCGAATATTCAATTAAAGAACATTGTAGAAAGTAGAATATTAGAATATTCGAATTTTGACAGTTAAAGAACAATCTAGAGTGCAGATGGCAGTGTTATAAATAGTGGCAGAGGTTGCAGTCGTGAGTGAGTTTATTAGAGACGCTTTTCGAATAAACATCAACAAAGTGCCTTAAAGTGTGTTGTGTTTTTTTTTTTCAATTGAATTCGTGTACATTATAAAGTGTGTCTTTATTTCTGCGAATTTATAAACGTGTATAAAAAAAAACACTGAGTGACTATTTAATTCTGTGGTTGTTGTACATTTTCAATAAATAAAGAGTTTTTACAATTTTCAAACTACTAAACGGCTTTTATTTGCAATCAAAAGTATCCGATTTATTTAAAGGAAATAAACCAGCGTTTTGAAAAGGTCAAAACCTAACAATTGGTGTCAGAAGTGGAATTGCAAAATAATAAGCATGAAGTTTGAGGAACTAAAAGTTGAACAACTCAAGAAAGAACTGAGTAAGTTGCAGTTACCAACAGCAGGTAATAAGGCGGAATTGCAGAAGAGGCTTATAGATGAATTTAAGCGCCGTGATATTGACATCGGTGCTTACGAATTCGAGTATAAGGAAGAAATGGAAGTTTCTACACGTTCAATAACAATCAGCTTAGATTTAAGCACAATGTTCGCGGCTATGATGAAAAAAATGGAAACAGCCAACGAAAAACTTCTGTCTGAAGTTAAAGAAGTTCAAGAAACTTCTAAAGTAAACAACGAGAACCTGGAAGCGAAAATGAACGAAAATTCGAAACAGCTTGCGGAGGTTAAAACTGAACTTCTAGCTGAAGTCAAAGAAGAATTTCAAGAAACTTCTAGAGTCAACAATGAAAAATTATTAGCTGATGTTCAAGTCAACTACGAGAAACTCCTAGCTGAAATGGAAGCGAAATTTCAAGAATCATCTAGAGTCACAGACGAGAAAATTCAGGAAATGTCTGAAGCTTTTAACATCAGAGTGGATGGTATTGACAAGAAGGTGTCAGATTTAGAAAATGGTGTTGATAAAAAACTGCATGACCTAGAAACAAAGGTTAATAATCTTCAATGCCAAGATGGACAGGTACGAATTATTCCAGAATCCTCTAGTAGAATAAAGACCCCTAGTTTTGATGGCACCACACCATTTAATGTTTTCCAGTTTGATACAGTTGCCATTAGAAACATGTGGAACAATGAAGAAAAAGCTATAGAATTAATATTGGCCTTAAAAGGGAATGCAGCATTAGTTCTTGAAAGTGTGCCAGCAAGCAACAGAAATTGTTATGATGACATAATGGAGGCGCTACAACGTAAGTACGGTGGCTAACATAAAAAAGAATTATACCGAATGGAATTGCGTGGCAGAGTGCAGAAGGCTAATGAGACACTACAATATTTTGCGTTGGAAATCGAGCGTTTGCTACAGCTCACTTATCTAGGGGAAAACAATCCATTTTTGGACCATATCAAGATAGAGGCATTCGTCAATGGCATTCGCGATCCTGAAATAAAACATGCGGTTTGTGCTCCACCTAAACCATCATTTGCTGAAACAGTTTCATTTGCACTGGCGCAAGAAACGGCGAAAATAATTTCAAAGCCGCAAATATGCAAGGTGCGCAATATCGAGGTTGTTGCTGAAGACGAGAGAAATATAGTCGACGAATTAAAAAAGGTCTTGGGGGCGTTTAATGATAAGCATAGCAAAGCCAGAGTAAAATGTTATAATTGCGGTAAATCTGGTCATATTCAGCGAAACTGCAAAGCACCGAGAAAACGAACCAGATCAGTTTCGCCTCCAAGAAACAACCAGCCGTCAAATCATCAATCGTCCCAAGAATCACCTTTAAACTAAAACGAGCTAGCACTATGGGGCAAGAGCTAGCTCCCACATCTGAGGGCCCCACAATCTCCATATCAGTAATGCAGCAGAAAAATAGTAATCTTACGGCTAGTGGATACATCAACGGTCAGAAGCACATTTTTACTATAGACACAGGAGCGTCGCAGTCTATAGTTAAGCCCGATTTAGCCAAAACACAATTGAACCATTACGTGGGGCAAGTCTGCGCACAGCTACTGGGGAGCCAGCCACTGTCTATGGTAAAGTAAATGTGAAAGTAACCATTGCCAATGTTAGCGTCAATCATGTATTTATTGTTGACGATATTATGGACGAAGTAATCATTGGTGCTGATTTCATGATTACTCACGACATTACTCTGGATATGGGACAAAAAGTTATGATTTGGCGAAATGTGGAAATACCCCTTGACATCGGATATGAAAATAGGACTCAAGTAAGAAAGCTAGTTACCGTCGAGCATCAGAGACTACCACCACAATCAGAAACTTTAGTATGGGCCTGTATGGAGGGAGATTGTGAGGTCAACAGTATGTGGGTGGTACAACCAGCAGAAATAAAAAGTGTTCCTATAACAGCAAAAGCCCTCGTTAAACCCTGCAACAACAAAATAGTTCCTGTAAGAGTGCTTAACCTGTCCAGCTGTGAAAAAGTCGTTAAGCCAAAAGTAAGTTAAGCCAGCAGAGGCAGTAATCAATTGCGAGAAAAACCCGGAACATGCCAATAAATCCACCAATAAATCCACCAAGGAACACGAGCTACTAGCGGAATATGTGGGGAAATGGGTAGGAGGATTAGCGCCGCCAGATAGAAATAAGGCCAAACAGCTTCTGAAGAAACATACCTCGGTCTTCGCATTAAAAAGTCAAAGCCAGGGTAGAACGGCAATTGTAAAGCATCAAATAAATACTGGCGAAGCGAGGCCCATAAAGCAGGCGCCCAGAAGTATTCCTCTAGCAAAACGAAGTGAGGTGAAGGAGCTGGTTAACGAAATGAAGCGGGATGGAGTAATCGAACCATCTTCAAGTCCTTGGAGGTCGCCTGTTGTGTTAGTTAAAAAGAAAGACGGCAGCACTCGATTATAGAAAGCTGAAGGACGTTACCAATAAAGACATCTACCCGCTACCAAGAATTGACGACACCCTGTACACATTAGCTGGTACAAAATGGTTCTCCACATTGGACATGCAAAGTGGTTATTGGCAGGTAGAGATTGCAGAATAAGACAAAGAGAAAACTGCGTTTAGTGCTAGTGATGGATTATGGCAGTTTAATGTGATGCCCTTTGGACTCTGCAATGCTCCAGCCACATTCGAGCGTTTAATGGAACATGTGTTGAAACGACTTCACTGGAAGACATGCTTGGTGTACCTCGATGACATAATTGTCATGGGGAAGTCTTTCGATTAACACTTGAAAAACCTTGAAGAAGTCCTTAAACGAATAGCTGCGGCTGGACGTAAAGAAATGTGCATTGTTCCAGAAAGAAGTTAAGTATTTAGGGCATCGCGTAACAGCAGACGGCATATCAACAGATGAGGATAAAATATGAGCCGTTAAGGACTGGCCTCGTCCGAGAAATCTTCACGAATTGCGCAGTTTTCTAGGCCTATGCACGTACTACCGACGATTTGTACCGAATTTTGCCAGTGTTGCCGCAATCCTACATGAGCTAACGCAGAAGTCGCGAGCGTTCCTGTAGAGTGAATCTCAAGAATAGGCATTCCTTCAGTTAAAGGAATTGTTGTGTACAGCACCAATTTTGGCATATCCCATCCCAGGGGCGAAGTTTGTGCTAGACAGCGATGCGAGTGGATACGGAATAGGCGGTGTGCTTTCGCATCAACGGGACGGAAAAGGTCATAGGCTACTACAGCCGAATACTTTCCAAGCCTGAGAGAAATTACTGCGTAACGCGACGTGAACTCCTGGCAGTATTAGAGCCTGTGAAGCATTTCCACAAGTATTTGTATGGTCGGCACTTCCAACTGAGAACCGATCATTCTGCCCTCAGGTGGTTGTTGCAATTTAAACAACCTGAAGGGAAACTGGCTCGTTGGATTGAGCGGCTTCAGAGCTATGGCTTTAGCATCAAACACCGGAAGGTTTTGATACACGGCAATGCGGACGCGCTCTCAAGACGGCCTTGCAACCTGGAATGCAAGCATTGCGCAAAAGCCGAGGAAAAGGAATGTGTCATTGACGTTCGACTAATGCATATAGAGTCCAGTGCAGATTGATCTGCATTGCAGAGAAATGACCCCATACTATCAAAAATAATATCGGCAAAAGAAGAAGGCAGAAGGCCAGCCCGCAATGAAATATCGGCCGAAAGTCCACTGATGAAATCATATTGGGCCCTATGAATAGTCTACAATTGTTAAATGGCTGCTTATACCGCATATGGGAAAGCGATGACGGTAAAACAGTGACAAATCTAATTGTTGTACCATCCTCTAAAATAAACGAAGTAATGTAAGAGTTTCATGACGGTACCAGTGGTGGTCATCTTGGTGTGACAAAAACTTTTTTTTTTTTAACGTTTATTTATTTATCGAATCTGCCTTAATTACCTGACAATAAGTAATAAAATCTTATAACTAAAATTAAAACTAAATGCTCTCTGACGGGAGCGTTGATGTTCATAAGGGCCACATCTTAGCGGGGTGGTAGATCGGCTCTACGAAGCCTTGATCTTGTTTGGGTCTGTGTGAGATGTCTTGCAAGCGGGTTCGGGTGGTTCCACAATTTCATGATGTATTTCTCACGGACATTCTTGAATTCGTCTTTAACTAACGGTACTTGTAGGTCTCTATGGATGTTCTCATTTCTTATGTACCAAGGTGCACCTGTCATTATCCTAAGAATTCTCGATTGGGCCCTCTGTATAAGTTCAATACTGGAATTACTGGCCGTTCCCCACAATTGGATTCCATATGTCCAGATTGGTTTTAAAACACATTTATACAGGATGACTTTATAGTCAAGGCTTAATTTTGATTGGTGATTGAGTAACCAGTGAAGGCTAGAGGCTCTTAACTTCATGTGAAGTCTCTTGGCTTCTATATGACGACGCCAAGTAAGTCGTATATCCAAGTGAATACCAAGGTATGTAACAGTATCTGTCTGTGGAATGTTTATGTTATTTAGTGTGATAGGTGGACAATCACCCCTTCTGAGAGTAAATGTGATGTGTTTACTTTTGAGTTCATTTACTCGTATTCTCCAGTTATTCAACCATATCTCCACGAGTCTCAGATAATTTGCCAATTTCGTAGAAGCTACCTGCGGATCTGCATGTGAGCTAAGTATTGCCGTATCATCAGCGAAAGTTGATATGGTAAGTCTATCACACACAGGCAAGTCAGAAGTATATATCAAATAAAGTGTTGGTCCGAGAACACTTCCCTGTGGAACACCAGCTTTAATTTCATAATTTCCTGTTACATAATCGCAATATTTCACTCTAAAAAACTCGGTCTGATATGTATGACTCCAGCAATCGATGCGTACTTGGTGGCAGTAGACACTTAATTTTGTGAATTAACCCCTTATGCCACACCTTGTCGAAGGCCTGGGCGATGTCCAAAAAGATAGCACAGCAGTATTTTTTATTTTCAAAAGATTTTCTGATCTCTCCAGTCAATCGATTAACTTGTTCAATGGTTCCATGTTGTTCACGAAAACCAAATTGATGAACTGGGATAATATTTTGGTTATTTAAGTATGGAATAATTTTACATTGCAATACTTTCTCAAATAACTTTGATATGCATGGCAGTAGACTTATAGGTCTGTATGAAGACGGCATTGTTAAATCTTTTCCTGGTTTAGGTATCATTATGATCTGAGCAATTTTCCAATTAGTTGGGAAAACGCCTAGTCTAATGATCGCAGAAAACAATACAGATAGCACGATTATAGCTATATTCGGTAGGTTTTTAATCATGGATGGCGTAATTTTGTCATATCCTGGAGATTTTTTTGTATTTGTGTTATTTTTGATAACTTTTCGAACGTCCTCGGGACTTACTCTGATATGATCATCCGCTGTCTCGTGAACAGGAGGATTTTCCAGTACAAAATCATTGTTGGGTGGATTTGGCTTAAATACATTACGTAGGTGCTCGGCAAAAATTAATGCTTTGTCCTTATCATTTCTTGCCCAATTACCGTCAGATTTTCTCAACGGAGTTTTTCCCTCTACCGGTGGTTTGATGTTACGTGTGGCTTTCCAAAGAGAAAAGTTCGTATGTTTAGTATTCGTCAAACTCTCAATGTATCTTTCGTTTCTGCGATCCTCTTCTAAACAAAGGGCTCTCTTCAGTCTTCTAGTAGCGATGGACAGCCTCTGCTTTGCAGCAGGTGATCTATTTTGTTGCCATTCTCTTCTAAGCTTTCTCTTTTCGAGAAGCAATCGTTCAATATCTGAATTGGAAATATGCATTTTTGGCTTTCTAGAGATCTCGATCCTTGAATGATCCAGAGCCGAAATAATTAATGACGTGAAGTCATTGACGCATTCGTTTATCTCTCCCTCACACTGTATATTTGGACTTGTGTGGATATGGCTACTGATAAACTTTTTGTATTTAAGCCAATTTGTTTTGTAAAACGGAATATTTTCAGGAGATTTTGGTATATTTTTCCCATAATAGGTGACTATTACGGGTGAATGGTCGGAAGATAAATCAAAAGATATTTCCGTAGATATTGAATTTCGATCTACATTTCTGGATATGGCAAAGTCTATAAGGTCAGGAATTTTCCTAGGATCAGTAGGCCAGTATGTTGGTTGGCCAGGGGATGTGACATCCAGGCAATTCCTACTGTCAACTAGGGCTTTGTAGAGCTGTCTTCCTCCAGGGTTAATTAGCCGTGAACCCCAGTATGTGTGTTTCGCATTGTAATCACCACATGCCAGGAAACGATCTCCTAGAGTTTCAAAGAATTCTTCAAATTTGTCCTTAGTCATCGAAAATCGTGGGGGGCAATATATGGAACTCACTGTAAGATTTCCAAATGAACATTCCAGTCGTATGGAAGTTGCTTGCATATATTCTTTTGAAAATTCATCTAGGGCATAATGTTTTAAACGGCTTTTAATCAAGATGTGTTATGGAATGAAAATCCTGGAATATTAAAGTTGTATCTATTTGTAAGGTGTGTCTCAGAAATTAACATCACATCGACGTCTTTACTTATCATAAAATTATAAACCTCAGATTTATGTTGGTTCAAACCATTTGCATTCCAAAAACAAACTTTCAAGAAACTCATTTTTTTGATAGGAGGATTTGAAGCATTTGGTTCTGCGCTCTCAAAAGCTCTTGTATTGTGTTTTGCATGGTTGACATTATGTTAGTCATGTTTTCATTAAGAGAGGTAATATTTTGTGTAAGCGCTTGTAACAGGTTTTCTAACCCTCCCGTATTTTGGGGTATATTAGGCTGCTTATTTTCTGACTTCAAAACACCAGCGTAAGAGTTGATTCCAGATTTAGCCGTGTTTAATTGTGTGAAATTTGCATTCATTGTCGTAGAGTTCTTATTTTCATTATTACGGGCTACTGAATTTACTGGTGTAGGAAAATCTATGTTACCCGCAGATGGAACAAAAAAGTCATCTCTCTTTGGTTGACGCCTCTCTCTCAATCTTTTTAATAATTCTTTGTAAACTGGGCATCCCCGATAATTCGCCGTATGGTCGCCACCACAGTTTCCACATTTCTTTTTGAGACCCTTTTGGATAATATCACATTGTGATGAAGAATGCAAGTCTCCGCATGCAACACATACAGTGCGTAGAGTACAATAATTTCTCGTATGTCCAAACTCTTGACAGTTACCACACTGGACGGGTCGATTTCGCTTGAGAGGTTATTCTACGATTCAGTAAATAACGAAGACAAAAACCTTAGAGAAGCTAAAACAACGTTTTTATTGGGTGGGTTGTCACAAACAGCAGATAAGGGTACAGTAAGAAGAAGTCGTGGACAACTTCAGCAGTATAACTCAGGTGCGCCTGAGGAGTTGCACTCGGATCAGGGTAGAAATTTTGAATGCGCCGTATTCAAGGAAATGTGCGATTTATACGGAATAAGAAAAACCAGAACAACGCCACTACATCCTCAATCTGATGGCATGGTCGAAAGATTCAATCGCACCCTGGAGGAATATTTAAGAAAAGTGGTCAGTGCACACAAGAAGGACTGGGATGAACACATACCAAAATTTCTAATGGCATACAGGTCAGCTGTTCATGACTCGACCTCTCGAACACCTGTAAAAATTGTCTTTGGGACAGAACTCAAGTTGCCTGGCGATTTAGAATTCGGTATTAAGCCCTCATCAAATGATGAAAACACTTCCCAAGAGCAAGATGACCTTAACGAACTTCACGAATTCGTACGCAGACGAATAAAAATGACCAGCGACAAAATGAAAGCCAGATACGATCGAGCAGCGAATTCTGAGGGATTTAATAAAGGCCAACTTGTACTGCTGCATAACCCACAACGCAAGAAAGGACTGTCTCCCAAACTACAAACCCATTGGGATGGACCATACAAGGTGATTAAGAAATTAAACGACGTGGTGTACAGAATACAGAAAGAAAAGAGCCGAGATCTAAAATGAAGGTCGTACATCTAGAACGACTAGCCGCCCATGGGAGAAGTGAATCTATGTCTATTCGAGACGAACAGGTTTAAGCGGGGGGCAGTGTTACGAAATTTTGCTTAAATTCAAATATAACGA
This sequence comes from Calliphora vicina, assembly GCF_958450345.1. Taxonomy (NCBI): domain Eukaryota; kingdom Metazoa; phylum Arthropoda; class Insecta; order Diptera; family Calliphoridae; genus Calliphora; species Calliphora vicina. Next base: position 75,320,464 of record NC_088781.1, read on the forward strand.
TTTTAAGGGCTGATTTAAAAGTAGCATAATGCTTTCAAATAACAGTGCTGTAATAGCAAACTGTAACATATCTGTGGGCATTATTAAATAAAAGCTTTCAGTTGATTTGATCGTAAGTTGGCAACGCTGTATTCGAATATTCAGTTAAAGAACATTGTAGAAAGTACACCACAGATGGCGTATGTATTAGTAAAATCTAGAATATTCGAATTTTGACAGTTAAAGAACAATCTAGAGTGCAAATGGCAGTGTTACAAATAGTGGCAGAGGTTGCAGTCGTGAGTGAGTTTATCAGAGACGCTTTTCGAATAAACATCAACTGAGTGCCCTAAATTGTGTTGTGTTTTTTTTTCAATTGAATTCGTGTACATTAATTCTTTAATTCTGCGAATTTATAAACGTGTATAAAACAAGTAAGAGTACTATATTCGGCCGTGCCGAATCTTAAATACCCTCCACCTAAATATGATGGTATAACAACTGAAATAATATAACAATTGTTGTAAGACTAGTTTACGCAGATCTAATTCAGCAATTTATAATTGAAATTTCTATTAGAACATATGAAATTTAATTAAAAATTACTGATCTGTGTACTATTTTGATTCAATATATGGAACCTATGACCTATTATGGGCCTAAGTATTTGAGTGCTATTTTTGTACAATTTCATATAAACAACGCCATTAACAAGAGTGGACCTTATATGGGAGCTATGACGAATTATGGACCAATATTTAAAAAATCTTGTAGTACGATTCTTGGATACAAATTACTGATCGGTGTAAAATTTTGGTTCAGTACAGATTATTTTGGATATTTGTGAAGGTTAATGTGTTTTCCGGAAGTGGTTCTTATAAAGAGGCTATGACCAATTATGGGCCTATCATCGTAACATTTGGTACATCGATTTTTGTATATATTGAACAAATTCGTTTCGAATTTCAACCTGATAAATATATTTGTAAGAAATTTATGACGAGTTTAGTGATTTTCGAGAGTGGACCTTATATGGGAGCTATGGTTAAATATGGACCGATATTCACAGTAGTATGATTGCTGGATACAAATTACTGATCTGTGCGTAATTTCATTTTGATATCGATTTGTTTTAAATATTTATTAAGGTTAATATCTTTTTCGGAAATGGGCCATATAGGGGAGCTATGACCAATTATCGGCCAATCTGCGTAAAATTTGGTACAGAAATTTCTATGTATATACTTAATATTTTTGTTGAATTTTAGCATGATAAAGCTATTTATAAGAGATTTATGAGTACTTAACTGATTTTCAGAAGTGGACCTTATATGGGAGCTATGGTCAAATATGGACCGATATTCACAAAATTCCGTAGTATGATTTCTAAATATAAATTACAGATTTGTATAAAATTTTGTTTTGATATTGATATTTTTCAGATATTTATGTAGGTTAATGTGTTTTTCGGAAGTGGTCCTTATATGGGAGCTATAGCCAATTATTGGCCAATCTTCATAGAATTAGGTATAGCGATTTTGGTATATATTGGGACTATTTATGACGAATTTAAACTTAATAGCGATATTAATAAGACATTTATGCTTATTTAAGTGATTTTCGGAATTGAACTTTATATGGGGGCTATTGTCAAATATGGGCCGATCTACAAAAAATTTGGTATTGTGATTTTTTTAAGCACAAAACTTATTTTTCCTGAATTTTGTGTGGATACTGCAATTTGGTAGGCATTTACAGACCATAGAACTATATTTCGGGAATAAATTTGTATGGGGGCTAGGAGAAATCATGGACCGATTCCTATAATTTTTACCAGAGTTAGTTCTTTTAATATAAAAATAATTTGTGCAAAATTTGATGGTATTATCTGCAATATATTTGCACATTTAACAAAAACAATTTTAAAATGATCATGTTTTTTTTAGGTTGTCTCACATTTTGGTTCATAACTCTGGTTCCACTGAAGGGATTTTTCTGATTTTCAATACCAAACTGCTTAGGAGAATAATAAACATTTTTCTTGCAAGTTTACCAATTTTGTTTGTCTATTTTGGACGTGAGCGTGTTTTACACAGACAGACAGACAGACAGACAGACAGACAGACAGACAGACAGACAGACAGACAGACAGACAGACAGACAGACAGACAGACAGACAGACAGACAGACAGACAGACAGACAGACAGACGGACATAGCTCAATCGACTTAGAATTTCATAAGGATCAATAATATATATACTTTGTTCGGTCTCAGATGAATATTTCTCAATGTTACACACGGAATGACAAACTTATATATGCCCTCATTCACCACTTATGGTGGTGGAGGGTATAAAAAACACTGAGTGACTATTTAATTCTGTTGTTGTACATTTTAAATAAATAAAGAGTTGTTACAATTTTCAAACTACTAAACGGCTTTTATTTGCAATCAAAAGTATCCGATTTATTTAAAGGAAATAAACCAGCGTTTTGAAAAGGTTAAAACGTAACAATATGTATATCTTTTCTTTTTACTTTTTTTAAGTTTGAATGCACATAACTTTTGACTCAGTAGAGGTTTTTAAACAATTCTTTCTTACTATTATTAATACATGTCTTGTTAATTCAAAAAATTATTAATATAAAAAAATATGTTAATATAAAAAATTATAACTTCAAGAAAATCGGGAAAGAATTGGATCCGTTATTAGCCAAAAACCAGACCAAGGTGGGTAAATAAAATAAAATTTTACTTTTCAAATGCGAATAACTCGTAAACTATAAGGGATAATATATGGCTCAAATCGGATCGCAAACAAAAATTTGGCATCATTTTTAATTTTTGATATACCCGAGGTGCCCCACTTTGGGGCATTGTGGCTCGGGCCCTACTTGGTGTTATAAGCCCAAATTCAAAACTAAAACTTATCAACACCTACTCTATAGCCATGTGAAATTTTATTCATCGGGCTATTCATTTAGAAGTTACAGATTTATTTCCACTATTTTTTCAGATCCCCCACTGTGCGACAGACAAATTTAGTTATTTGAATATTTTAAAAGAAAATTTGAAAGCTTGAGCCACTAAGTTGGGAATACAAGACGACTATCAGTTCTTGCACGACTACGACCACAAAGCCCATTTCTATGGTTGTGCGAGAATGGCTTCTCTACAACGTTAAGGATGTGGTGCATAACCCTCCCCATTCCCCAGATTTAAAGCCCATAGAACATCTATGAGTTATTTTGGAGAAAAAAATTCGCCAGCATAAAATAAAATAACCATGAATACAAAATTTTTCGTCCGGCACTGGCTGGACTTTTTTTTTTTTTTTTCCTTTATTTATTCCACTTGGGAACATAGGGCTTCTACAATCAAATTCCAACTAATTCTATCATTACAGATTAATTTTATTTCATCAAAAGATTTGTTAACTTTCTTAAGTTCATTGAAAATTGTTCTACGCCATGTATTTTTTGGACGACCGGGGCGCCGACTTCCTTGGGGATTCCATTCTAAGGCGGCTCTCGTAACGCTGCCAATAGGTTTACGGAGAGAATGGCCTATCCATCTCCATTTTCTTCTTGTTATTTGACGAACTATTGGTTCTTCCTTTGTTAGCCTCCAGAGCTCTGTGTTTGTGGTTTTATGTGGCCAAAATATCCGACATATTATACGTAGACACTTGTTTATAAATACTTGGAGTCTCTGTGCTATAGTGTTTGTCATCAGCCAAGTTTCGCTTCCATAAAGCAGTGTAGATTTTACGCAAGCATTGAATATGCGGATCTTCGTGTCCCGTGATAATTAATTGACTGGCTGGACTTATTAAATAATAATTATTAGATATAAGATATGTACCACTTATTGTTAGTTCATTAAATAATGAAGATACAATAAATAAATGAAAATGAAAAAAAATAACTAATAAGCAAATGCTGAAAGATGTCATCGTTCAAGAATGGTGGAATATTGGTGCAGAAACTACAGAAAAACTGGCTTTATCGATCAAAAATCACTTAAGAGATGTAATTGCTGCTAAATGACACCACATTCAATATTAAGGATCATCATAATATGCATTTTATAAATAGATATGTAAATTTATATATATAGGGTACGGACTAGTGTTTATAAAAAATCGACTTTTTAAAAAACCGGTTTGTCGGTTAACCGAAAATTGGCCTTTTTTAGAAAACCGGTTTTTCGGTTAACCGACATTGAAGAAACCGGTTAACCGTCATTTATGTGTAAAAAAAACTAAAATGGCCAATAAAGTATATACAGCTTTAAAATTTTTAGTTTTTAGTAATCAGGAATGGTTAATATTAAATAACTATGAATAAACAAAAGTGCTAAGTCGATTTTATTTTATAAAAATTTCAAAATTATTATCTCAGTCAAATGAATTTGAGCATAAATATGTTACTAAATATATAATACTTGTTTATTCATTAAATTCCAAACAAAAAATGTAAATCAATTTTTTAATTAAATATTTGTAACATAGAAATAGTTACTAAGTTACCAATTTCAATTACCTAGTTTTTTCATTATTTTTAATATTATTTTTATTACATTATACATTTACATAAACATAAACACACCACTTCTAACACAACACTATACATTTACATGAACACGCCACTGTCTAATTTTTTTGTTCATTTACATGAACACACCACTGTCTCCCACAACACTATAGAAGAAACACAAACATACACACAGACACACCAAACAATTTTGTTCATGTTGTTCTCACAACAGAACATCGATCAATATAATTCCCAAACGATTTATATGAAAATAACTATAAGTAAGCAAGGTTGAGTTACAGTCGGGGCGGTTCACACAAGACACGAATGCGCTATACAAGTCTCGGAAATTGTATTATTATAATTGAAGAGCCGACAGACTTTACGAAAGTAAAACCTGTTGTAAATTTTTGGAGCAATACGAGACCTTTGGTTGAGTATTGGATAAATTACCTACACAGTGACTTCGGATTTCTGTTCTCACAGTGACTTCGGTTGTCTGTTCTCGCAGTGACTTCGGTTGTCTGTTCTCACAATGGTTTCGACTGTCCGTTCTCACAGTGGCTTCGGCTGTCTGTTCTCACAGTGGCTTCGGCTGCCTGTTCTCGTATCATAAGTATTATTTAGAATTTAATTAAGAATTAAACAGTGTATTATTTTAAAAACCACCCCGATTGAAAAGCAGCCGAATGCAGAACGCGGAACCTGCGTTAAGCCGATCCTGATACAAACCCGAATGCAGAACGCCGAACCTGCGTTAAGCCGATCCTGATTTAAACCCGAACCTGTTTCCACTGATCCCGATTATTCAGCCCGAACCTGCGTTTAGCCGATCCTGATATAAATCCGAACCCGAATGCAGAACGCCGAACCTGCGTTAAGCCGATCCCGAACCTACTAACAGCGATTCCGAATCAGTGTTGCCACCAAGCTAATTTTAAACTACACATGCCTCATACCTAAATTACACATATGGGTAAAAATTACACATGTAAATACATTTTCGAGATCGCAAATAGGAGAAATTGACTAAAGGCCCTATTGCGAATACAAGATTTTTAAAACGTACATGAATATAAAAGGTTAGTCACAGTGGACTCTGGGATGTTTGGACCAAATACCATCAATTTAGCGTCAAATGACAAAATGATGGATAATTTTCACTTGCGGTGATTTTAATTTATCCAGGAATTGTATATGAGGCATTTCATGTCAAGTGAACCAACTTTTGAAATCGATGTCTTCCGATCGGGATGAAATTTGCACCAAGGTTAGCTCTATTGGATAGTAACTCAGACACAATTTTTCAACAACATCGGTCGAGAACTCTCTGAGTTATAGGGGGTAAAATTTTGACAATTTGGTCAAACAGGGGTTTTTTCTTATCCATGTAACTTATTACCTATTGTTCTTAGCAAAATGTGTCCCAAATAGTATAGATAGCTATTTCTTCGATCTTTCGAAAAAAAAAATAAAAAATTTTTAATATTTTTTTTCCGAAATCAAAAACTTTTTTGACTTTTTTTTAAAATACGTCCTTTTTTTTTTTTTTTTTTTTTTTTCTTAAAATAAAGTTTAGATATTTTCCTTGAACACCTACTTGGTCGCTTAGTGGGATGCGAGTGGGATATCTATCAAAATAAATATTTTGTAACTCAAAACATAAAATTTTTGACTTTTTTTGCAAAATCAAAAACTTTGTTGACTTTTTTTTTTCAAAATGGACCCATTTTTAATCTTTTTTTTTAGGTCAAACAAAAGCTTAGATATTATCCTTGAAGACCCTTTTGGTCGCTTAGTGGGATGCGAGTGGGATATCTATCAAAATAAATATTTTTTAACTCAAGACTTACAATTTTTGACTTTTTTTTTGCAAATACGATTTTTTTTCCAAATGGGCCCTTTTTTAAAAATTTTTTTGTAGTCAAAAGAAAGCTTAGGTCCATTCCTTTAAGATATTTTTAGTCCCTTAGTGGGATGCGAGTGGGATATCTATCAAAATAAATATTTTGTAACGCAAGACATACAATTTTTTAATTTTTTTTTGCAAAATCAAAATTTTTTTCCAATATGGGCCCTTTTTTAATTTTTTTTTTTGCTCAAAAGAAAGCCTAGGTCCATTCCTTTAAGATATTTTTAGTCCCTTAGTGGGATGCGAGTGGGATATCTATCAAAATAAATGTTTTAACACAAAAATTGTATGTCTTGAGTTACAAAACATTTATTTTGATATATATCCCACTCGCATCCCACTAAGCGATCAAAACCATCTTAAAGGAATAGGCCTAAGCTTTCTTTATAGCAAAAAAAAAAATTACAAAAAGGGCCCATTTTAAAAAAAAGTCAAAAAAGTTTTTGATTTTGCCAAAAAATCAAAAATTGTATATCTTGAGTTACAAAATATTTATTTTGATAGATATCCCACTCGTATCCCACTAAGGGACCTAAAATATCTTAAAGGAATGGACCTAAGCTTTCTTTTGACTAAAAAAAAATTTTTAAAAAAGGGCCCATTTTGAAAAAAAATTCGAATTTGCAAAAAAAAAGTCAATAATTGAATGTCTTGAGTTACAACATTTTTATTTTAATAGATATCCTACTCACATCTTCCTAAGTGACAAAATAGGTCTTAAAGGAAAAGACCTAAGCTTTCTTTTGAGCAAAAAAAAATTTTTAAAAAAAAGTCCCATATTGGAAAAAAATTTCGATTTTGCCAAAAAAAAATTAAAAAATTGTTACAAAATATTTATTTTGATAGATATCCCACTCGCATCCCACTAAGGGACTAAAAATATTTTAAAGGAATGGACCTAGGCTTTCTTTTGAGCAAAAAAAAAAATTAAAAAAGGGCCCATATTGGAAAAAAATTTTGATTTTGCAAAAAAAAATTAAAAAATTGTATGTCTTGCGTTACAAAATACGTATTTTAAAAAAAAGTCAAAAAAGTTTTTGATTTCGGAAAAAAAATATTAAAAATTTTTTATTTTTTTTTTTAAATATTTTTTTTCGAAAGATCGAAGAAATAGCTATCTATACTATTTGGGACACATTTTGCTAAGAACAATAGGTAATAAGTTACATGGATAAGAAAAAACCCCTGTTTGACCAAATTGTCAAAATTTTACCCCCTATAACTCAGAGAGTTCTCGACCGATGTTGTTGAAAAATTGTGTCTGAGTTACTATCCAATAGAGCTAACCTTGGTGCAAATTTCATCCCGATCGGAAGACATCGATTTCAAAAGTTGGTTCACTTGACATGAAATGCCCCATATATATATTGGAATAAACCGAAGTTTTTTTCTATTTTTTCGTGAACTTTTCTAATTTAATGAATTCTTGAGATCAGTCAAATATGTCAAATACGCTTTTAACAAATATTAATCCATGTTCATTCGAAGATTGTTCCATTTCTATTAAAAATTTAACAATATTTAAAAAATAGCACACTGCTTTTGAATTTTTAGCTAATTTATATTAAGGCTTTTGAAATAAGTTTTGTTTTCAGTTTCAAATAGACATTATTTAGACAAAGTTAACTATTTTTTACTATTTGTAAATTATAGCTTTGATCATTTATCTTACTAGTAAATACTTGTAACGAGAGAGTAAAATACTCAAAAATAGAAAAAAATAAATGAACACTTTACCAGTAAAATTTTGTAAGTAAATAAATGTATAATTTTTGTAACGTTTAGGTTTTTAGAATTTGTAGTTATAAATAGAAATAATGCTTCCAAAATAGTAAGTAAATTTTATTTTTTATTTAAAACACACACCAAAACCATACTGGCAACTACAATAAGAAATGTAGGAACAAAATTAACATATTTTGAGAAATATTAAAACAAGAACTTATTTTTACTTTAAATATATAAATTTTGCGATTTTCGAGAAAAACTAATTTTTTGGCCGTCTGAATGTTTTACTAAAATCGGAAAACGTTAACACTTAAATTGTGAAGGTCAAAAGTAAATTTTTGCAATATTTGGAATTTCTCTTGGAAAGATAGCGAAATGTTATATATTTTTGGGCCGATTTTGATGAAACTTAAGAAAAATATAACATGAAGTCTAGTATTTATAATATCAGCACAAAAGTTAAAATTAACCCTTAATAGCACTTGGGGTTAAAATTACCCTCAACTTTTAAAATCACGAAAAATACAGTCAATATGAATGGCGCTAATTTTAATGTTTAATGTTAATTCACAATATAGTCCCCTTAATAAAACAATAGTGTATACTTTTTATGCCATTTCCAAGTAATTGAGTTTAAAATTTTTGTGTTAGTAGTAGGGTATTCAATTTATTTATTTAATTTTGGACGGTTAACTGTTCGAAAAATTTGAAATTGACAATTTTCAAATAACAAATAAACCGATTAATATGTGTCGATTAACCGAAATTCCTTTTTTTGCACTTAAACATTTTTTTTGGTATTTATTTTTCCGTTTCATTTCAAATACAAATTAAAATTAGATATTTTTTGAACATCCAATAAACATGTATAACAACTGACATATTTAATTTACATGTTTTGAAACTTTGTTTGTATTTACATGTACTTTTTTGAATTGAGTCTTTTATCATAACTAAACGAATATATTAATTAATCAAAATCTAAAACAATCCAAAAAGGAATATTCTTTATCATGCTTTTGATTTCTCCAACATATACAATCAGCGAGAGAGTTTTTTCCAAGAAAAGCTTTATTAAATCTGAAGAAAAAAATCTTTTAAATTATATTCTTTTTATAAAAGATTATTTCAGAAGATCTCACTAAAACCCTAAAAAACTCACATATCGCTCATTTGCTGCAACAACGTAATAATTAAAAAAAGTCGTTTCCAAAAAATATCTTTGAATATTTTATGGCATTTTACTATTTCTTATATAAATTTTCAACAAATCATGCGATTTCAGAAATATAAATATTAGATGTTAATATCTTTCTAATCTGTATTTAACCCAAATTTTTACTTATGAAATATACGAGAAAAATGTTTACAACAACAAAAAAAACACTCTCACACAAAAAATAATTGACTTTTTTGAAAACTATATGAAAGATTATAGATCAGCGAATATTTTGTATTACTCAGTTCATAAAACACGGATATTGAGTTATGACGTTGTTGCAGCAAATAGGCGATATGTTTACATAAATGATCTCAAATACCTTATTTGCTGTTTTTTATGTTTTTGTACACAAAATTCGTTGTTGTATTTTCAATTTAAAATGAAAATAGAAATTATTCGGTTAATCGAATAATTTTAAATTAACCGATTATTAACCGAATAAATCTAAACCTCGATTAATTATTTGCTCGATTAACCGATTAAACCAGAAACCCGATTAATTGAATACCCTAGTTAGTAGACATCTAGAACAAAAGTAATATTTCAATTGATATTTTGACCCACTTTGTGGAAGTAGAATTTCACATTTATTATGCAATAAAAAAATAATGGTGTATATGCTTATACACTATCGTTTTATTGAGGGGACAATAAATTTTTTTTTATATAATTCGAATTTAAATTACACATGAATTACACATGCATTCAATTACACATGGGCTACACATCCAAGTTAAAATTACACACAATATGTGTAATTACACATGATGTGGCAACACTGTTCCGAATACACAGCCCGATCCCGAACTTAAACCGAATCCAACAGTAGCCGATACTAACCCGACTGAATCAACGTAGCCATCGTAATTTATTAAATATATATTGATTGTATTTAAAATTAAGAAAGTTTTCAATAAAGTACTATTTCAATTAAACCCAAAAAAGGGTAAATAATAATCGTCTTGTTACTTAAGGTTTGTGGTACGGGTCCAGCTCTGGACACGACTAAGTTACCTCAGCCGACGGTAAAACCACGTTACATATTTGATAATTTTGAAATTTATTATCACCTCGACTTTCTGATATGAAACAGAAAATATTACAAGTCCCAAAAAAGGACTTATAAGATGCAAACGCCCTTCTTCTTAGCTGTGATTATTTGTCATTAAAGATCATACTAAATAAGTAATAAAACTGCATTAACAGACTTCAAAAATATTTAAAATCAAGCATTTTAGAACGTTTTGTGTCTCCCCTGTAATATTTCTGAAAAGGACTTTGTACACTAAGCTAACGAAATGATTAATAAAATAAAATTTTAAGAACAAAAGCAGTTATGGTTTCAATCAATGAATATAAAAAATACACAAAACCATGAGATTTCTTAAATTTAGACCTAAATTTTAAAAACAACAAATTAACCGGTTCGCAAAAAACCGAGATTTCGAAGAAAAATCGGGTTTTCGGTTAACCGGTTTATAAACACTAGTACGGACAATATTTTGAAATAGTTTTAATTTTGTTGTTAAAAATAAATGTGAACCTTTTTTTAGTTTACTATTAATTGGCAGTTTTTATAATCACTTGTTGGACTTTTAAAAAACATTTACTTTATTTGAATCGGGTAAGTATTTTTCGAATTATAATCAAATATATTTTCAGCTGTATGGGATACGGACAATTGTTTGAGACAATGTATATATGCTGAAAAAAAGAAGAATGCATGCCGAGTTTAAATAAAATCGGTCACGGCCACCGCCCATGAAACCCATACATAGATAAATTTTTTTTGGATATTTCGTTTATCATTCGACTAAAAATTTTACGTTTTCATCCTGTTCTGAAAACTTCCGAGAACTAATTTTTTTTAGAAGAAGACTTTTCCACCTTTCATTTTATTAAAACATTAGCTTGTGGGAAAGTGGGTCTACATTATTTTTTCTCCATGGAAAATTAAAAATAAAATAATTTTTAGAGGCTTATAGATTTGGTCATATCTTCTTAACGGTTTATGATATCCCCACATTTTTTATTTAATGAGAAATGCTATATTTTCCAAATATGTTAAAGGTAAATGGTATTATCAGGAAAATTATACAAATACAAACAACTGAATGGCGTGAAAATATAAGTAAATTTTTGCTTAACACCCTTGCATGGACTTTACTTAAATTTTTTAAAAATAAAATTTTTCTTAAAGCTAAACAGTCAAGGAAAAAAGTCTACGATTTTGAAGTTTTAGATAGTCAGAAATGCAATGTTTAAGGTATTTGATATTAAGACTATTTGAAGTAAAAAAGAATGTGAAAAAAATGTAACATAGAAATTATTGGGGAAAACATAATAATTAGCGGGAAAAATGTCTACATACAACGTATTATCTTCTAGCATTAAATATAATATTTAAAACAAAGAAAAGAAAATAACAGTTAATTTTGTTGATTTATTTAAATTTATAAGCATTGTTAAAGTGATAATTTTTGAATTATTTTTTTTTTGTAATTTTTATCCATGAAATGGCAAATTGAAAAGAGATTCATATTCCAGTTCGGAATGTGATCGTAAATCTCCGAAAGGAAAATAAATCTTATGGAGAAATTGCTAAGACAACAAAATTAAGTAGGCTACTGTACAGACGATCATAACAAATTATAATAACACAAAAAGAACTGAAAATATGCCAAGATCTGGTAGACCTAAGAAGCTTTCGAGTAGTGATGTTACCAGTATTTTGAAAGTAGTGAACCAGGATCCGAAAAAAAGCCCCAAAATTGGTGGAACAGATCGAAAAATGTTCCAATAACATTGTTACTCCACGAACAATTATAAATATTTTACATGACAATGGATTTAATAGCAGAACAACACGCAAAAAACACTCATTTCAGCGAAGAATCGTAAACTTTGGCTTGAGTTTTCTAAAACTCATATGGACAAGGGTATGGTTATTTGGAAACGTGTTATATTTACCGACGAAAGTAAGCATAATATTTTCGTAAGCGATGTCCGATCCAAAGTTTGGAGAAAACCAAACACTGCACTTGATCCAAAGAATATTATACTTACAGTCAAACATGGTGGATGCAAAGTTATGGTTTGGGGTGTCATGGCGTCACACATTGGTTGAAGAGTGGCCGAAATTCATTTTTTTCATGTTCGCCGATTTGGATATTTTTTTGGTATTTTGTTGTCAGATATCTGAATATTATGATTCCGTAATATTAGGCTGATATATTTATTATTTTTTTGGACAGACACGCCTCGAAGTTCATATATGTTCGCTTGTTTGAAATGGTATGCAAATTTACTGAATATTCAATCTTTTGGTACAATCACAGTAAACTTATCATTTGACTTTGTTGTATATTTTCGTAAATTACAATTGTCATAGATGAGATTTACATTAAAAAAGTTCGAAAAAGTGCCATATAACAAATTTCGTAGATCAAAATATAAACAACATCAAAATTTCAATGTTCATCAACTTCAGTGAACTGCACCTTTTTAGAGCTGTGGAGCACTAAAAAGATGTCAAATTACAGATTGAAGTCTCAACTAAAAGTTTAAATTCAGCTGCTCCTACCTGCTCCTTTCCAAAAAAAAACAGTAAAAACTATAAAGTGATAAAGTAAAAAAACATGAATTTTCGTTCATGCATGTTGTTGTTGCCATGTGGCTGGTACTACATGCCTGTAGCTGTGCATAAGATTCTGGTGCATGATAGCAAAATTATAGCAGAAGCTATTCTGCCAATAGGTGTGTCTCTATCTAAAGGCCCTTATCCAATAATTTAATTTTTATTTTTGACATTTTAATTGATTATTTGTATCAGGTATGCTGTCCGAGGAAGCGAGGAATAAAGACTATAGAGCCTATAGATTACATCATTCGCGAAGAATTGGACGTGTATCCACTAATGAAGACGTAATGCATAATCTTTTATCGTCTTCAGATCCATTTATAAATAGATTTCCCCCAAAGGTGCAAATAAAAAAATTGGAGTACGATAATGATGTTAAAAAATATTAAGACTATGCTTAAATTACTTATTCATGTTTTTTCTATTTGTTTTTTCTATGGCAGGTGGGCTTAAAAGTGGGCGAATCAGGTATATATTTTCAGGAGCCCATTCTACAATTATAATATTTATTTCTTGTGAAAATTGAGTTAATGCATTAAAAATCAAGGGAGTTATGCCACTTTTTTAATACAAGTTGTATGGGAAGTGGGCGTAAAAATGGGCGGATATTTTTCAAATTTCACACAAATGATTCTGAGCGTTTAAAAATGCTATGTGCCAAAAAATAAAGGTGGGCGTGAAAGTGGGCGTATCATTTTGATTTTTCCATTTTTTCTTGATTCAAACAAAAATTACTATGTCCCAAGTTGCATTGTCCTTCGACAACTTCTTCTATTTTTAGCCGCTCATTCTATGAACTTCAACCAATGTGCGTAATCTGGAGTGAGTCGTTTGGTTTTTGTCGAGCTTAGCATGTACCGCTATCAGTATAAAAACATATTGAAACAAAATATTAGTGCTCGACGAGGAGATTCTGTATGTGTAATTTTTTTTAAATCGGAACATAAACGAAGAATTAGGATCATTTTAAAAATTGAACATACCCGAGGTGTCCTACTTTGGGAACCCCTGGTCCCGCTCCTGGTGCGGTCATGAGGTCCAAGTTCAAAACTTAAACTCGACTGCACTTCCTCTTTGCGCATGTGAAATTTCATTCAAATCGGCGTAAGGGTTTAGAAGTTACAGATTTATTTCCCTGTTTTTTTATTCTCATACCACTGTGCGTCGCACAGTGGGGGATCTGGAAAAAAAGTGGAAATAAATCTGTAACTTCTAAACGAATAGCCTGATTTTAATAAAATTTCCCATGGCTATAGAGGAGGTGTCGATAAGTTTAAGTTTTGAATTTGGGCTTAAACAACCAAGGGGGCCCGAGCCACAATGCCCCAAAGTGGGGCACCTCGGGTATATCAAAAATTAAAAATGATGCCAAATTTTTGTTTGCGATCCGATTTGAAAGATTTTTATATATATGGAATGTACTAGACGATATCTACAAAAAACATTGCTTTAGCCATATATTATCTCTTATAGTTTACGAGTTATTCGCATTTGAAAACTAAAATTTTATTTTTTTTGCCTACCTTGGTCTGCCATTTTGCTAATAACGGATCCAATTCTTTCCCGATTTTCTTGAAGTATCTTTTTTTGAATTAACAACAAATTTATTAATAATCTTAAGAAAGAATTGTTAAAAAATATCTACTGAGTCAAAAGTTACGTGCATTCAAACTTAAAAAAAAATAAAAAAGTCGTTTTTTCGCCATTTTTTTTTTTTCGAAAAAAGTACCTACATTAATTTTAAATTATACAGAAAATGAGAAAAAAATAAATAATGTGTTTATATTTTTCTGAAAGATAACATTTCGGGAAATATTATAAAAGCTAAATAATATCAAAATTCGTATTATTGCGTGGTCCAGAGCCTTCCGAAGTAGACCTATTTTTTATGTAAATTTCAACTTTAGACAACATATTCTAAAATCGCATAGCTGCTTTCAAAAAATTAAGACCAGTTTTGTATGTCCCAATCTGTTCTTCAATATCATGCAAAGGGATTTCATAGCCCCGAGCTTGGTACCTTCAATAGATCCAAAAATCAAAAAAAAAAAAATTTTTGGAAAGTTTTCTTTTTCACTTTTGGATTCTTTTTTTTTCACTTTTGGATTTGCATCGAACGTTTCTATATAAGTGTAAAATTTCATTAAAAACGATTCATAAACAAAACTTTTATTGCATTTTAAAATTTTAAATTTTCCAAAAAAATCAGCTATAATTTTTTATTCGCATATTTTTGAAAAAAGTCTTCAATAATTTTTTTAATTCTTAAAATTTTTTTACATTTTTGAAAAAAGGACATAATTTCCGCTAGTCTCATTAATGGCTTCAAAATAGATACCTCACAGTAATTAGCTTCATCTTGTAGTGTTCACCGGTATTTGGTTATGCAGCAGTCGGCAAGGCAGTGCAATAAATTGTATTACAAAACGGCAAGATTTTATAATTTTCTGTTTGTTGTTGATTTTGAATCCATAAATTTGACTAGCGGAAAAGAAAAGATATACATATTATATATCAGCGTGTAGGAAATTATGTCCTCTTTTCAAAAATGTACAAAATTTTTAAGAATTAAAAAAATTATTGAAGACTTTTTTCAAAAATATGTGAATAAAAAATTATAGCTGATTTTTTTGGAAAATTTAAAATTTTAAAATGCAATAAAAGTTTTGTTTATGAATCGTTTTTAAAAAAGAAAAAGATATTTGTGAATTGTTAATGACAATCCCACAATTCCCAAAAAACTTTCCAAAAATCCCAAAATTGTGATTTTTTTGATTTTTGGATCTATTGAAGGTACCAAGCTCGGGGCTATGAAATCCCTTTGCGTGATATTGAAGAACAGATTGGGACATACAAAACTGGTCTTAATTTTTTGAAAGCAGCTATGCGATTTTAGAATATGTTGTCTAAAGTTGAAATTTACATAAAAAATAGGTCTACTTCGGAAGGCTCTGGACCACGCAATAATACGAATTTTGATATTATTTTGCTTTTATAATATTTCCCGAAATGTTATCTTTCAGAAAAATATAAACACATTATTTATTTTTTTCTCATTTTCTGTATAATTTAAAATTAATGTAGGTACTTTTTTGGAAAAAAAATGGCGAAAAAACGACTTTTTTATTTTTTTTAAGTTTGAATGCACATAACTTTTGACTCAGTAGATATTTTTTAACAATTCTTTCTTAGGATTATTAATAAATTTGTTGTTAATTCAAAAAAAGATACTTCAAGAAAATCGGGAAAGAATTGGATCCGTTATTAGCAAAATGGCAGACCAAGGTAGGCAAAAAAAAATAAAATTTTACTTATCAAATGCGAATAACTCGTAAACTATAAGAGATAATATATGGCTAAAGCAATGTTTTTTGTAGATCTCGTCTAGTACATTCCATATATATAAAAATCTTTCAAATCGGATCGCAAACAAAAATTTGGCATCATTTTTAATTTTTGATATACCCGAGGTGCCCCACTTTGGGGCATTGTGGCTCGGCCCCCCCTTGGTTGTTTAAGCTCAAATTCAAAACTTAAACTTATCGACACCTCCTCTATAGCCATGGGAAATTTTATTAAAATCGGGCTATTCGTTTAGAAGTTACAGATTTATTTCCACGTCTTATTGATGCCCAAGGTGTACCAGCCAAATATTAAATTTATTTTTAAATTTTATATAAAATTTTTAAATAATATTTATTTTTTGTAGCTGTATGTAGACTTTTTTCCTGTTTTTTAAAGTTTTTGTTATTATTGTATTTATTATATAAATTAAAAAATTTTTTATTTTATAAATATAGTTTTTTCTTAATGGCTTAAATATTGACATAAACATTTTTTTAATTTTCTTCTCTCTAAAACCCCTAAATCATAGGGTGTATGTAGACTTTTTTCCATGACTGTACAGTGGGGAGCTCAAATGAGTACATGTTTCTATTTTGTGCACTTCTTATGGAATAAAAATAAAACTAATAAAGCAAATCCAAAAATTTTTTCTGTCATTTATTTTTGATTTTGATTTGATTTTGTAGTCTCATCATTACGATTTTGTATATAAAAGAGGAAATCCTGCAGAAGAAGTAATTTTTCAATAGGATAGCGACCAAATGCACACGTCAAAAATCATAAAGAATGGATTTCCTAGAAAAAATTGTTATTAATGCAGTTATCAGCTCAATGTCTTGAGTTCAATCCTATTGAGAATTTTTAGTGAATCGTGAATTGGCCGTTGAATCAATATCGATTAACTCCTACCAATTTGTACGAGCTTTAACAGCGAATTGAGCACGAGAGAGAGAGAGTATTCCAAAAAAAGTTAATGAAAAATTTATAGAAAATATGCCAATGCGTGTAAAATTTTATTTACGTAATAAAGGATTTTGAATTTTTTTTTAAAAAATGCAATTCTTCCCTAAAGTTATTGTGGGGTGCAAAATTGGGTACATGCGAGTTATTTTAGTTTTGTCTGTTTTTTTATTTAGAACTGGATGTTTTTTGTTTTGAATTGTAATTCATTTTGTTACATATTAAACATAAAATAAATGACAGAAAACATTTGCTTTATTAGTTTTATTTTTATTTCATAAGAAGTGCACAAAATAGAAACATGTAGTCATTTGAGCTCCCCACTGTAAGTGCACATTTCATCTTTAAACATTTCTCTACAATACTGCATCATTTAATTTTTGAAATTGAGTGGTCGATAAATAGGGTTTTTGACACCAAAATCCTTCTGTGGTTCGTACCGCTGGAGATCTCTGATTTAGATGTATGTACGCAACCACTCCCAACATTACTTTCTGAATAGTAATTTCTGAAAAAAACCCATTTTTCAGGCATAATTTTTAAAATAAAAAATTCAAACAATTATTTTAAATTGTTTCTAATTTCGACTTATTTTGCTATTTTTGATAAAAAAAAAAAAATAAACACAAACAAATTGATTGTACTTACTGCGCCAATGCTGACAATGCGATCAAAGTGATGAATATAAACATGCACAAACACTCTAAATAATCGAGTCAATATTTTTCTACAGAGACTCGGAAATGTTTTAGGAAAAGGTACATCTGAAAAACAAAATTTAAGTTCCAATAAATTATAACAAATATTAAGTTGTATATGTTCTACTTATTGTATCCTAGTGTTGTGAATACAGAAAGAATTAATTTTTTAATTCAGTGAAAAAATTAGCAAACAACCAATTTTGCAAATATTTAATTGAAAAAAAAAGTTTTTGAAGTTACAACACGATTTCAAACAAATGGTTTAGTTAAATTTCTGTCGGTTTTGGAAAAAAAGAAGAATCTGAAAATTAAAAAATTATTAAGAAAAATCAATAAATAAATAATAAAGAAGGTTTTTTAAAAAACTGACTTATAAATTATGTTTAACCAAATGAGAACTATATAAACTCTTCGTAAACATACATACATATGCAAACAAAACTAGTCAACTCACAGTGAGTTGACTAGTTTTGTTTGTTCGTGATTGAAACTGGACGTGTTTTATTTTTACTCCGAGTTAATTCGTTATTTTAATGTATCTATCGGAAAATAAATATACCCCTGAGCATTGGTAGGCAAAAAGATGCATTTAATTTGTGTGCTTTTTTGGGTAAAAAATATAATATCTAGAACACATCAAGCAACTGAATGAAATGTGTGTATTTTTATGCTCTATTACACTGTTTTGTTCACATTCGGGTTGTTTGACGAAAATCATCGTAACCTGAACAATATGAACGCCTACCATGGCCCATGAGTCTCTTTAACGAAAACAGTGAACGAAGGTTAAGTGTAAACGGCAGCAATGCATACGTTACAGTTAATGTAGATGAAAGAAATATAAACAAAACAAACAGAAGAATAGATGACAACTTGTTTTTAACCGCCAAGCCTGTTAACCGTGCTCGTTCTTGTTCCCCCGCATTGTCAACAACTAATGATTGTCAAACAAAAGAAAACCCAACAGCTGTTAATCTGGAGTTACCAAAAAATACAAATACTTTATTTACGCCTGAAAGTATGCTAGCAATATCAGCTTCAGAAACGAAATCCACCACACTGACTACAAATAAAATTAACCCATATAAACGGGCACGAAGTCCCAAGTCTTCCAAAGCGGCACCCTTGGCTAAATTATATAAGGATAGTGAACCTGCTAGACTAAACAATGAAAATCGTTTTTCTATTTTGGAATGTGAAACAGATGAACCAGTAAATAAAATTACCTCTACAAAACCACCCCCTATTTACTTGAGAGAAAATAATTAAAATTCACTGGTTCTGAGCCTGATCTCATTAATAGGAGAGAACTCTTTTTACGTTATCCCAATCAATAAATTCATGAAACTAAAATACAGGTCAATAGTGAAAACGATTATAAGGATTAGGATTATAAGTTTAAGAGCCATTATTACAATAGAAAAAGGTAACCTTAAAGGTCACTTTAACTATAACGGCAAGTTGTAATAATGGCCCTAAAGGTTGTAACACATTTTTGCAATCAATGTTATTGCAGGCTGTGCTTAACAAACCATGAACTGCCTAATAGGGTATTCAATTAATCGGGTTTCTGGTTTAATCGGTTAATCGAGCAAATAATTAGTCGGGGCTTAGATTTAAATTTTAAACTGAAAATAAAACCATGAATTTTGCGTTCTTATTTAAGTATTTTATTAATAAGAAGTACAAAAACATAGAAAATAAACAAAACATAACAATTCAAACAAAAAACAAGTATGAGTGCTATATTCGGCTGTGCCGAATCTTATATACCCTTCACCAAATTATACTTCAAAATTTTAAATATTTTTAGGTAAACAAAATTTATTTTTTTTCCCAATTGTTTTTTTTCGATAGTTATTTAAATTTTTATACCCTACACCACCATAGTGTCTTAGTCTAACACCCACCTTAAAGTATACCGATCGACTTAGAATCACTTTCTGAGTCGATTAAACGATGTCCGTCCGTCCGTCTGGTCGGCTGGCTGGCTGGCTGTCCATGTAAACCTTGTGAGCAGAGTACAGGTCGCAATTTTGAAGATATTTGGATGAAATTTGGTACATATTATTTTTTCGGCTCAATGACCAAGCCTTTTGAAACTGGCAGAAATCGGTTCATTATTTCACCTAGCCCCCATACAAATGTCCTCCCGAAATTGGACTTTATCGGTCATAAATGTTTAATTTATGTATGTATCTCCACAAATTCCGCTCCAAATAAGTTTTATATACACAAAATTCATGTCACCAAATTTTGTTACGATCGGTCCATAATTAGTCATAGCTCCCATATAGACCCGCTTCCGAAAATCACTTTAACGTGCATAAATCGCTTAAAAATGTTGGTACACACACAAAATTCAACATACTTAACTTTAATATAGACATAAATCACACGACCTAATTTCATGATCGGTCCATAATTGGTCATAGTCCCCATATAAGGCCCACTTCCGAAAATCACTCAAAAATATAAATTATTGAAATTTTAAAAGAAAAATGTTTTTGCTCTTTTACGTAGGGTATTATATGGTCGGGCTTGACCGAACTCGACATAGAAAAAACTTAGTGTTCTGTCGTCCGTCGCGTCTACACGCATTTTTATTTTGTCCTCAAATAAATGTCGTGATCCGTCCAATATTGATAATATGTACATATATTCTAATGTGTCCGCGTCGAATGTCGTCTGAAAATAAATAAATTAAAATGTAAACAAAACTACATTAATTAATTACGAAAAAATAAATAAAACATCTTTAAAATATGGACAAACAAATAGAAACAAAATGAAATACAACAAAAAAAATAACAATAAACAATAAACAACTGCTTTAAAACAATTACAAATAATCCAACATAAAATCAACGAAAATAAACCGCTAAAATACACAAACAACCACAGCAAAACAATAAACAATCAACAAAAAAAAATATCCTCTCAGAGAACAGTGTTGATACAACAGCAATAGTGTTGGCACTACGGGCCGTTTCTCTGTCTCAATGACCAGATCAGGGCTTTTATGGCCTCTCGTCATTGTGTAATTATTTCCCCGTCCTAATTGTCCGTTTTTTCCTTAATCCTTAAATTTTTATGATATTTGTACAATTGTATTAATTGTTGTTTGACTGTTTGGTGACGAAGGTAACAGCAATTAATATCATTGTTACTTATATCATAGAAATAGACACTTTATTTGAATTTTCTGAATATTGAAATGACAGGTAGCTTCCGGATTGACTTCTGCAATATACGGGGGTTACGATCGAATTTTTTCTCCGTTTACGCCCATGTTTGTTTCCATCGGCCGGATATTTTCGCCTTATGTGAAACGCAGGTATCTGAGAATGCTGATCCACAGGATTTTCAGATACCTGGGTATCACTTTCTATCGCTTTTTATCGGGGCATTGCCATGTACATACGCAATGAAGTCGAGTACCAGTACCAGCAATCATTAGGTACGTGTGATGTAGAATTTAACTGTCTCCGGGTTAAGTTCAAAATCAGGACACACTATTTGCACTTCGGGTTTCTTTATAGAAGTCCAAATGCGGGAAGGGATATTACTATATCTAGCTTCGATGCCCTTTCCGATTCCATATCGAAGATTCTTGAGAGATGTCCTAACAGTGAAATTGTTGTTGCTGGTGATTTTAATGTTCACAACTCCTCTTGGCTTCGCCATTCAAGTCATGATAGGCACCAAAATAACACCCTCGACCTTTTTCTAACTTCACACCCTGACAAGTATGAAGTAGATGTTTTTGCACCTCTCGGCATTTCAGATCATTGCACCATTTCCGCCTCCTTTTCGCTCTCTGAACTTCGTATCGTTTCACGACCAGCTACGAAACGTTCAACTTTTATTTACGAAAAGGCTCGTTGGGCTGAGCTCAACGAGTTCTTTCGGCATTTTAATTGGAAACTTTGTTTCTTAGACAATAGCGTCAATGCCACGGCGAAAATGGTGGTGAACATAATTATGATGGGGATGAAAAGCTTCATTCCATCTAAGAAAATTTCGATTAAAACTATGGAAAAATCCTGGTTTAATCAGAAGTGCAAAATTGCAATCAGATCTAGAGAGGAAGCATTCAGAATCTGGCGTAACAACAAAAATGCCGAAACTGATTCGATCTTCGTGTGCCAAAGTGCTGAGGCGTGAAAAACCTCTACACGAGCAGCGCCTTCGAGCCAAAGTTCTTACTGCTCCCCGGGGCAGTAAGAGCTTTTGGTCATTCGTTAAAAGAATTAAGGATAATGCTAGTTCATCAATTCCTACACTTTTAAGGGATGACCAACCATTCACTGACCCGGTTGATAAAGCTAACCTTTTGGCTGAATTATTTTCAAATAATTCGAACTTACCGGAAAGCAATCAACCACCCGAGCTCGAACGAGTATCAGTTACTATGCCGGATATATTCTTTCGCGACCGCGCAGTTAAAAGGGTTTTAGCGGATCTCAACATAAATAAGTCTCCTGGGCCTGATGGTATACCAGCACTGGTCTTGAAGCAGTGTTATTCGACGCTAGCTCGTCCATTAGCTAACCTTTTCAGCACTTTATACCGTGCCGGCAAATTTCCAGTATGTTGGAAGGTTGCTAATGTAACCAGTGTTGCCGTTTTTGGCTTTTCCTACCAAATTTGGTAGGATTTTTTTCGTTTGGTAGGAAGGTAGTTTAAATTGATTTTTGGTAGGTTGGATCAAAAGTATTTATTTACAAGATAGATTTATCGCATTATTAGAGATCACTAAGGCAGATGCAGTTTCAATTTTCCAACTTATAACAGATTTCTTTTCGGCACATAACGTTCCTTTAAAAAACTTGATCGGATTGGCAACAGACGGTGCTAACGTTATGGCTGGTGGCGTTACTTACTAATGAAACTGACTTGTTTTACATTAAGTGCATATGCCACTCACTCCAACTCTGCTCTAGTTATGCATGTAACTTGTTGCCAAAACATATTGAGCTTCTTTGTGGTAATATATATACTTTTTTCTCTAATAGTCCCAAAAGAATTAACGAGCTTAAAGAATTTCAGGAATACTGTTCTGTGAAATCTCATAAAATATTAGGTGTTTGCCAAACAAGATGGTTATTGCAAGAATTATAGAACAATGGGACAGTTTACAATTGTATTTTATATCATGTTTTTAAGACGTAAATGGTATAAGAGCAGCAGAAATGGCCGAAAGTATGTCTAATAAAGTCAAAACTTATTTGTTATTCTTGACATACATATATGTATGTATACATATGTATATATTGCCTATTATTAATAATCTCAATAAAGAATTTCATTCTGAAAGTTCACGTTTGCCATATTTATATACCAGTATAAAACTAACTTTTTACTAATTTTAAGTAATTTTATAAAAAAAGAACTGATTAACAATAATATTGAAATTTATTTCAAAAATAAAAATAATCATATTGAAGTTCAAAAAATTTGTATAGGCATACATAAAAGCAGAAATGTATGTATATTGAAAACAATCTTAGCTCGGATGAAATATTTGAAGTTAATCATAATCATAATTAAAATTTAAACGAATCGAAATGTGTGCATATCTGTAGTTCTAATGAGATATAAAGGACAAAAACTGGTTACAAAATTTTAGAGACACGCCATTAACGTGTTTCAGGCCATTAGAACTAGAAATGTGTGAACAGAATTAACATATTCTGAGAAATATTAAAATAAAAGATATTTTTACTTAAAAGATATCCATATTTACTTTTATTTGAATTTTTGTCTTCGTACGATACCGTTATCCTATTCGCAGGTATGACCCACAAAATTTAAATTTTTTTAACGGCAGTGTCAAATCTCCATTTCAAATTTAAAAAAAAACTTTGGTAAGAATTGTGCTGAATTCCCAATTATTGATAAATTCATAAAATTTATTGTTGGGGATAAGCTAGTTCCTATGCGCACTTCACTGGTTGCTTAGGCCAGATCATCATGAAACCTTTTCCCAAAAGGCTTTAGAAAAACTAAAGATATTATACAAATAAAACTATAGAGTGAATGAGAATTACAGACGCTTTATTTGTAAAAATATCAAAGCTTAAACCAATACCAAATTTTGTTTAACAAATTTCAGAAGAGTATGAACAGAACAATGAACAGTATACGACTTGACAAAAAAACCGGTGACCGGCAAGAAATCAAATAGATGATTGTCCTCTAAAAAAAGGACGTATGGTCATCTTAACAAAAGTAATATTTCAATTGATCTTTTGAATCAGAATTTCACCAAATTTTGACCACATATAGAATCAGTTGTGTAGATTCGTATTATGCAATAAAAATAATGCTGTATATGCGTATACACTATTGTTTTATTGAGGGGACGATATGTAAATACTTTTTAAATAAAAAAATCATAATTTTCTCCAAAAAAAATATGTAGTATATGATTTTAAAAAATGGAAGGTTTAAAACGATTTTGGTAGTTTTTTGACAAAAATTTGGTAGGAATAAAATTTGTTCTGTGGCAACGCTGAATGTAACGCCAATTCCTAAAAAGGGAGAGGCTAACAACCCTGAAAATTATCGCCCAATAGCAATTTGTTCTGCACTTTCCAAAGTTATGGAGAGTATGGTTAACTACCATCTTGTGAAATATTTAGAGTCCAACAATTTACTCAGCGACCGGCAGTATGGCTTTCGTAGAGGACGCTCTACGGGAGACTTGCTAGCCTTCCTATCGGAAAAATGGTGTCGTTCCATACACCGTTTTGGCGAAAGTAAGGTGGTGGCTCTAGATAATTCTAAAGCGTTTGATAGAGTATGGCATGGCGCGCTTTTAGCAAAACTTATTGCTTTTGGTGTTGGTAATAACTTCTGTCGATTTATATCGAGCTTTCTCAGAGATCGCACTATACGAGTTGTTATAGATGGAATTTCATCAAACGAGTTCAAGATCAATTCAGGGGTACCGCAAGGCTCCGTCCTTTCCCCTACTCTATTTCTTATCTTTATAAACGACCTTCTACGTCAAACTTCCAACCCTATCTACTCTTTTGCAGATGACAGCAACATTTGCCATTCATATGCATTCAATTATAGACCAAGCCTGTCGGAGATTGGGGCAATGAGGCAAAATATGAATGATACGCTCAACCAAGATCTTGTGACAATCTCTGAATGGGATTGTGCGAATAGAGTCGATTTTAATTCCCGCAAGACTCAATGTTGTATGTTAACCCACAAACGCACAACAGATCATGTTGCTCCATCTGTTTTTATGGGTGGTGTAAATATTAAGGAATCAGAAGCTCTTGATGTTCTAGGCATGAGTATTCAGTGCGATGTCCGCTGGACAAAACACATTTTTCGAGTGTCGAAAGAAGCATTCAAGTGCCTTGGTTTTCTAAAACGGTGTAAGAAATACTTCACTCCATCTGATCTCCTTACTATTTACACCACTTATATCCGACCTAAAATGGAATACAACTCTCATGTGTGGGCCGGTGCTTCGAAGTCTATTTTGGAGTTACTCGACCGCGTACAGGAGAGGGCGAAGATGCTTATCGGTGACAGTAGGGTATCCAGCTCTATTGACTCACTGGAACATCGTCGCAATGTGGGTTGTGTTTCACTGTTCTACCGATACTACAATGGTATGTGCTCTGCTGAAATTAGGGAACTTGTTCCCGAAACCCGTAGATCTTTACGCAACACACGCTCTTCGGCAAGGGCACATCAATTCGTTGTCGACTGGACAGTAGATCGCACAACACATTACAGGGAAAATTCGTTCCTTAGCCGTACTGTCCGTATGTGGAATAAGCTTCCTCCTGAAGTATTTCCTGCCACTTTCAATATAGGAAAATTCAAATCAAATGTCCACAAACACTACTCCATCTATCCTCCCTCCCATAACCTATTTTCCTAGTTCCAACACAATGCTTTGCATGAGTAGGGGTCATACCCTGAGTGCTGGTCCAAGAAAAAAAAATACATGTAAGTTAAATATGTCAGTTGTTATACTCACTAAACATGTTTCTTGGATGTTCGAAAATATGTGCAATTTTACTTTGACATTTGTATTTGAATTAAAACGGAAAAATAAATCAAAAAAAAAATATGTTAAAATGCAAAAATAAAAAATTTCGGTTAACCGACACAAATTAATCGGTTTATTTGTTATTTGAAAATCGTAATTTTTGAATTATTCGAACAGTTAACCGACAAAAATTAATCGGTTAACCGATTAACGGTTAATCGTTTGAATACCCTACTGCCTAAGAATATGTTTTTGGAATGCAAACGGCATACGCCAACACAAAAACGAACTAGAATATTTTTTAAGAAACCAACAAATTGATGTAATGTTGGTTTCTGAAACTCATTTGACGTCCAGAAGTTCATTTCGAATAAATGGATGGTTGTGTTCGTAAATGCAGTAAATTTGTACATCACTGATGCCACGAACTGCAAACTTTTGCAACATATAACTTAATGATGCATTTTTTTCACAAATTTGCAGCATCACTGCCAACAATTTACATTAAAAAACGTTTGCAGTGATGCAATCATACTGAATTTACGAACACACCCGATATGTAATATATGACACCAAAGATCCCAGAGGCAATTTTAATAAAAGCTCGAATCAAACACTACTTAATGTGTGATTTTTGCGAAGATTATCTTCAAGCTACTACAATCTGTCTTGAAGATTTTCAATTACAGAAAGTCAATATAATAGATTTTTTAAATCACTAGGACCCCGTTTCCTAGCTGCTGGCGATTATAATGCTAAATACAAATTCTGGGGATCACGACTGATTACCCCTAAAGGTCGTGTTTTGTCCGATACAATTTCTAAAATGGATTTGAATGTGCTTTCGAGCGGCCAACATACTTACTGGCCTACTGACCCATGAAAAATACCGGATGTTATTGATTTTAGCGTGATGAAAAATATCCCTAGAGAAATTATTCAAATTGAATCCTCGCTGGAACTATCTTCAGATCACTCACCCACTATTGTTACTATATTGAGCGCCCTAGAAATTGTATCCCCGACTGGTAATATAGCGATGACAGGCACAAGAATAAATTGGCTCAAATATAAAAAATACCTCAGTACACATTGCTCGGAAAACATACCGCTAAGAACGCTAGAAAACATCGATCACTCTCTTATCAATTTCGATAAAAATCTCAAACTGGCTGCTCAACATGCTACCCAAACCCCCCGACAAATCAGATATAATAGAATTAATTCTGCAGATGTCGAACGGCTCTTAAATGAAAAAAGATTTCGCAGAGAGTGGCAATTGCACAGATCCCCCCAACTAAAATTGAAGCTTAAAGATTGTATAAAAAGAATTTCGAAAAATGGAATCGTTGAATAAATATTTAGAAAGCCTAGACGCAACCCCGCAATCGGATTACTCATTATGGCGAGCAACAAAAAGTCTTAAAAGACCCGTTATATGTAAGTCCCCCTTGCGAAATTCAAGTGGTGGTTGGGCAAGAAATGATACTGAAAAAGGGAATCTGTTTGTTAATCATTTAAAAAAAGTATTTACACCGAACACATCAAACGAAGCAATTGAGTTGCCACCTGTTGCACCCCACGTTTTGAGATTCGAAAGATCGAAAATGCAATTGTTGATTTAAATCCCAAGAAAGCGCCTGGACAAGATCAGCAACAAGATGCTTATGGAGCTACACCGGATAGCAATAAAAATAATTCTTTTTATTTTTAATGCTATATTACGACTTGAATATTATCCTCCAGAATGGAAGGTTTCACTGGTTACCATGATACCCAAGCCGGGAAAAGATCACACAAAAGTAGAATCATACAGACCCATCAGCCTATTGTCTAATATATCAAAGCTATTTGAGAAGATACTAATGAACAAGTTGTACCCGATGTTAACTGAAAACAATTGTATTCCGAATCATCAATTTGGATTTAGAAGAAAACACAGTACTATCGAACAAACCCATAGACTTGTAAATATGGTGAGAAAAGCGTTTGAAGAAAAGAAATACTGTTCCGCACTCTTCATCGACATCTCTCGAGCGTTTAATAAGGTATTTGCTGATGAAAACCCTCAAGAAGCGTCTCGTTACTTACAAAACCATATATATGAATTAGAAAAATGGTTAAAACAATGGAAAATTAAAGTCAACGAGCAAAAATGTACACACATAACATTTACATTGCGTAGAGAATCATGCCCCCTATTCATATCAATAACCAAACAATAATTCAACAATCGGAAGTGAAATACCTCGGAATACATCTCGATCGTCGCCTTACATGGAAAAGTCATATAGATGCAAAGTTGACTCAAATGAAGTTGAAATCAATTCAAATTAATTGGCTTATTGGCAGAAACTCTACGCTTAGTTTAGATTGTAAACTTCTACTTTATAACATGATCATAAAACCGATATGGTGTTATGGTATACAGTTATATGGCACGGCCTCAGCGTCAAATGTAGAAAAGATCCAAAGACGACAAATCAAGTTTCTAAGAATGATCACAGTTGCTCCCTGGTATATCAAAAACGCGAATATACACAAAGATCTAAACGTGCCCATTGTAAAAACTGAAATCTCGAAAAATGTACAAAAATATTTAAAAAAAAACTTGAAGTTCACCCAAACCCGCTGGCACGCAACATATTAGAGAACCGTGGCCACACCCGATTAAGAAGGAATGACACAGCAGACCTAATCTAGAAGGAAGAATGCCAATTTAACCAAAACAACCATGAATACAAAATTATTTCGTCCGGCACTGGCTGGACTAATTAAATAATAATTATTAGATATAAGATTTGAACCACTTATTGTTAGTTCATTAAATAATGAAGATACAATAAATAAATGAAAAAAAAAACTCACAGTGGGTGAAATGAAAACAAAGTGGAATTAATTCTGTTACTTCTAAACGGATGTCCGATTTTAATAAAATTTTCCATGACTATAGAGGAGTTCAAGTTTTGAATTTGGACTTTAAACACTAAGGGGCGCAGAGCCTCAAGGTCCCAAAGTGGGGTTTCTAGGGTATATGAAAAAATTAAAAATGATGCCAAATTTTTACTCTCGGTCCAAAGTAGAATCTACAAAAAGAAACCCTTGTTATATCTATACTTCATCTCTTATAGTTTACGAAATATTCGCATTTGCAAATTATAATTTCAGTTTTTTTACCTACATTGATTTCTGCTAATAGCAGATCCATTAGTATTTTTTTGCGAATTATAGTTGTGGTTATAGTTTTCTCAAAGGTAACATTTTCGGATTACTACACTCAAAATATTATGTAGGTAAATTCAACAGAAAGTTCTAATAATAACTATAAATTTATATAAAATTTCATTTAAATCGAAATAAATTTTCATTTATTTTTAAATGTTAATTTTTTAACCAACAAGTTTCGTAAAAATAACTGATTTTTCTGTAGTTTTAACTTACAAAAAACAAACCACAAAATATTAGAAACTAATGTTTTATTAGTTATTTTTAACTTACGAATTTATACTACGAAATCGGTAAAAATAACTGTTTTATCTTTTATTTTAACTGTAAAAAATTAATCTAAAAAAGTTAAAAAAACAGCTTTTTCATTTGTTTGTTTCTTTTTGTGTGTTTTATTATTTATTTTATTAATAAGGGATAAGTTAACAATTAGCGTATCATTTTAAAATAATATTAAGAAGTATTTTAGGAATAACAACTTATGTCTATGTATATGGGGGATTTCACGTTAAGTGAACCAACTTTTAAAATCGATGTCTTCCGATCGGGGTGAAATTTGCACCAAGGTTATACCTATTGGATAGTAATTCAGACACAAAAAATTTGGCATTTTGGCCAAACATGTGATTTTTCTCATCCATGTAAGTTACCTATTGTTCTTAACAAAATGTGTCCCAAATAGTTTAGAGAGCGATTTCTTCAATCTTTTGAAAAAAAATATTAAAAAAAAAAATAAAAAATTTGTAATATTTTTTTTCCGAAATCAAAAACTTTTTTGACTTTTTTTTTTCAAAATGGCCTTTTTTTAAAAATAAAGCATATATATTTTCCTTGAGGACCTATTTGGTCGCTTAGTGGGATGCGAGTTCGATATCTAACAAAAAAAATGTTTTGTAACTCAAAACATGCAATTTTTTACTTTTTTGCAAAATCACAAACTTTGTTGACTTTTTTTCGAAATGGGCCCTCTTTTAATTTTTTTTTTTGCTGAACAGAAAGCTCATATATTTTTCTTGAAGACCTATTTAGTCGCTTAGTGGGATGCGAGTGGGATATCTATCAAAATAAATGTTTTGTAACTCAAAATATGCAATTTTTGAATTTTTTGTACAAAATCTATTTTTTTTTTAAATGGGCCCCTTTTTAATTTCTTTTTGCTCAAAAGAAAGCTTGGGTCTATTCCTTTAAGATCTTTTTGGTTGCTTAGCGGGATGCGAGTGGGATATATAGCAAAATAAATGTTTTGTAACTCAAGATAAACAATTTTTGATTTTTTTTGGCAAAATCTAACTTTTTTCCAAAACGGGCCCTCTTTTTAAAAATTTTTTTTTTTTTGCTCAAATGAAAGCTTAGATCCATTCCTTTAAGAGCTTTTTGGTATCTTAGCGGGATGCGAGTGGTCTATCTATCAAAATAAGTATTTTGTAACTCAAGACATAAAATTTTTGTATTAAAACATTTATTTTGATACTATCCCACTCGCATCCCACTAAGAGACCAAAAAGCTCTTAAAGGAATGGACCAAAACTTTAAAATTTTTTTTATTTTTTTCAAATATTTTTTTCGAAAGATTGAAGAAATAGCTCTCTAAACTATTTGGGACACATTTTGCTAAGAACAATAGGTAATAAGTTACATGGATGAGAAAAATCACATGTTTACCCAAAATGCCAAATTTTGACCCCCTCTAACTCCGAGACTTATTGACCGATCTTGTTGAAAAATTGTGTCTGAATTACTATCCAATAAGTTAACCTTGGTGCCGATTCATCCCGATCGGAAGAAATCAATTTTAAAAGTTGGTTCACTTGACGTGAAATCCCCCGTATATACAATAGTTATAAAACCGAGCGCCAATGCAGATAGCACAGCACAGTCTGGTAAATTGATAAACTAATGTTTGTTTTTTACGGAAATTGCAAAATCAATACATAGAAATCTGAAAATAAAAATAATGGGTGAATCTTTCCATGTTTTCTTATGTATGTAATTATAGATACATATATTATATGTACAGAAAATGTACAGAAAATGTTTACCTTTTTCCACAGCAAAATTTTGGCCGCCACATTTTAGAATGAACAGCTAGAAAGTTACTATAACCAAGACCACAAGAAATAGCACAACTACAAAATAAAACCTTACTTAACAACATTTATTTAGTCTAATTTGCAAAAATACTTACTTATTTTTTGGTAAAATTTTTATAAAAAACTGAATAATTTATATTGTAATAAATTATTTGTAGAAAATTGTATTTGATTTGAATTTTTTTCTTTACTTTGACAATTTACACTTTTCGAATTGTATTTTTTTTTGACAACATACAAAAAAGTGTTCTACTGAGAAACTACATATTTTTTTGTATTTAAATTATGATATCACAATAATTTTTTATAAATAAAAACTATTTTTTATTGTTTTTATTTTTCACTTTTGCATTTTGAGCAAAAATTTCTATAGAACTTCAAAATTCCATTAAAAATTATTCATAAACCAGACTTTTATTGCATTTTAAATTTTCCAAAAAAAATCAGTTAACATTTTTTATTCCCATATTGTTGCAAAGTCTTCTATAAATTATTTTATTCTAAAAAAATGTATTTATGTTTGAAAAAAAGATACAGGGCCTTTTCAGAAATGCATCACTTCGCTGCATCTGATGCGCAGTACGTACAGTGTGAGGTTTTGACATTCTAGTTTATCAAAATTCATAACTCGGTAATAAATAAAGGTACAGTCACGCATTTTGGTACAAGTAATATATGACTAACTTCACAACTTCTGTAGAAAAATGGGCGGAATTGGACAACTGCCACGCCCACAGCCCATATAAAATATTTTTTTTTACATTATAATCATTAAAAATCAAGTAGGAAAGAATAGTCGGGCAAGCCCGACCTATGATACCCTACACCGAGGGATTATAAACAGCTTTATTTTGATATGAAACTTATTTGTATTGAATCTTATTTTCTTATTTTCGAGAATGGTGCTTATATGGGAGCTATGACTAATTATGGACCGATCGTCACAATTTGGTGTGATCATTTGCGCATATATAAAACTTATGTGTGCTGAATTTGGTTTGGATATGTTTATAATTAAGATATTTATGAGACTTTAACTATTTTCAGATAGGGCATTTGTATGGGGGCTAGGAGAAATAATGGACCGATTCTATCCAATTCAATAGGCTTAGTTCTTGGGGCAATATAAAAGTTCTTGTCTAATTTTGTCGAATTATCTTTAAAATTGCGACCTGTAGTCAAAAATTTGTTGTCGCGGAATACCTGAACCCATAATCAGTTTTTGGATCGGCAATTGTGGAGAGGCAAGTTGGGGCAGACTTTTTTGATTGATTCTGTAAGAATACAGATAAGGTTATCTAATGTAAATGAAGTAACTACTTTTCCTTGCTTTCCTTTATATTTTTATGTCCAATTAAAAAATACAAAATTTCAAAATAAGTTCAAAAAAGAGATATATTTTAAAACCTTCAAACTTTTTTTCTGCTCACGTGTTTTACGATTTATTATTTTTTTAATAAAAAATATATGAAACTACAAACTAGCAAAATTTTCATAAAAATATTGCATTTTAAAAAAAAGTTACAAACATTTAAAGTTGAGCTACGCGCCTTGAATTGTTTATGTCTTACAAAAGTCTGCAATTACAACGAAGTTTAAAGTGCTGTTACTTTATAAAACTGTACATTTTTTATTTTCAAATGCAATTCTTTGTAGTTTGGAATGTTATCTATCAATTCTAGTTAAAATTCTTTAAAAAAAAGCAAACAAAAAATTGTGTTGTATGTAGATAAGCTAAATTGTTAAAACCTCACACTGTGCTACGTTCTAAAATGCAAAAGTTGGCAACACTGCAAATGTCCATCAAACAAGTCTAAAAAACTATCAAACAAGCATCACAAAAATGGCTGATGCATTGTCTGCGCATCAGCATCGCAAACTAATCACAGATGCGCATCAAATGATGCGCAGTGATGCATTTCCGAATAGGCCCACAATTTCATACACGTTGATATATAATCAGCCGAATAATCCGCGGGAGTTTTTTCCCATTTTTAGCACTGAATTTGAATAGGAAAAATGGGAAAAGGGTTTTTCCCGCGGATTTTTTATTCATGATTGGGCTGATAACACTGCACAACAAAATGGAGGTTTTTTAAATTTTCTGAAATAAAAATAGCTGAGCCTTATGTATTTTCATCTGCTGATGATGATAGCGTCATTAGTTTTTTTTCCTACCAGCTCTAGTTTTAAAGATATAGTGACATTTATTATTTGCATAATTTACACCAATTTTTATATTATTCGGTCAGTTTTATTTTATTTTACTTATAATTTTCTTGTTATTTAACAAACAAAAGAAAGGAAACTGAATTATAATCCGTTAATTAAAATTATGTGTCACGCCATCTCAGTGATGCCAGGAGATTTTTTCAGAAATCCCTACGCTTATGAAAAAAAATCCCTTTTTTCCCTACACTCACTTTTGATTTTCCCTTCACTACTTTTTTCTTTTTTGAACAGCTAAGTTGTGTTCAATCAAAAAAAGGCTTAATCGGATTTTGAAATTGGCACCATCATTGTTTTTTCCAGGACTTGCTTGCCAAAAAGAGAATCCATTGTTCGGGTTTTTGAAAGATTTTTTGGTACAAGCCTTGTATCTGCATTTAAAGTCGTCATCTTTGACCGGCTCCAGCCATCCCATTAGCTTCTCGTTTCTCAACCAACTTGAGCAGTATTTATTTACTTTATCAGAAGACGAATCGGAAATTTTTTCTAAAATTTGTTGTTTTAATTTATAATGACATTTATTTCTTAAAAACTTACTTATTAAAATCGATGAGACCTGCGAAGATGGAGTACGTATGTATGTAAAAAAATGCACAAAACCAAACATGTGTTTACTTCAAAAGAAAATTTATTTGTAGAATCTACTCTTGTAGCTAGTTCTTTAAGAAAATGTCAAATACCGTAAAAAGGAGAATCCAAGGCGTATTAACAGGGTGAGTGCGTGAGTGAGTTAATACGCCTTGAGGTAATCACTATATATGTATGTATGTAGTTTGAAAGCGGTGATGATATTAAAGATGCCACATTATTACTTACTTCATATTATACCAGATTTACGAATTTCTAATGATATGCTTAAACAAATTTTATGTTTTTTTAATTTTATATTTGGAAAATACATAATATGTAGTTTTAAATTGCCATTGCAAAAAATCCCTACAATTCGACAAAAGTAAAAAATCTTTCCCTTTTTCCCTACATGTGAAATTTTGGGAAAAAATCCCTACAAAAAGGGAAAATTCCCCACATTTGACATCACTGCGCCATCTATATGTCGATGTATTACTTATTAACTACAACTCTACCAACAGAGTTGTATAAAACAGTACTAGTATTCAACCGTGGCTAGTAACAAAGAATATAAATCATATAGAAGGCGCATGTGAAAGAAAATCAAAATATTTTTGAAAAAAATTCATGATGCGGGCGGGAAGACAAAAGGGAAAGAAGCACAAACAAAGAGCGTAACAATGCTCTCGTTCTCTCGTAGTTTATGAGATCTTTTAATTCTCATTTGTACAACATACACAAAATTGCATTAAAACAGAGATGTCCAAAGCTCAAACTGTATTTGTGTTGGTGAGCGAAAGAGAGCTCCACTGAAAGAAAAGTTTAGTGAACTTAAAAGATGCCAATATTTTTAAAGCTTTATTTGTTAATAATAATCATGTCAACAATCTTAATCAAATTGTCGGCGACATATCATAGCTCATTAATGGATAGTTCGATATTAATCATTTTCGACAAATTTGTAAATATTGAAAATATTCTTTTGCTTATTTTATTACATTGTTTTGATTAAAATCATTTTAAATCTGAAAAGAAATTGTTCACAGAAGTAAATTGAGGTGAAAAAATAGACAAAACTTCAATGATTTTTTAAAGTTCGAAATATATTAAACAATCCAAATATTTCTTTCAGAGATCATGAACAAAAATTAAAAAAAAAATAGTAACACACCCGCTTAGCATGTTCATTCGTCGCTGTCTCAGTTACTAAGTTTATACGAAGCCTATTCGCAAATAAAAATTATTTGCAATTAACTAACTCTCTGTTTATATGTCACATTAGTTACGGAAAATTTTTGTTTTTATGAGATGCCGGATGGTAAAATGTAATTATTTGGTAGCTCTTTTATTGAATAAAATATTGTTACGTTTTAACCTTTTCAAAACGTTTGGTTTATTTCCTTTAAATAAACCAGATACTTTGATTGCAAATAAAAGCCGTTTAGTAGTTTAAAAATTGTAACAACTCTTTATTTATTCAAAATGTACAACAACCACAGAATTAAATAGCCACTCAATGTTTTTTATACACGTTTATAGATTCTCAGAAATCCAGACACAATTTATAATGTACACGAATTTACTTGAAAAATACAACACACTTTAAGGCACTCAGTTGATGTTTATTCGAAAAGCGTCTCTGATAAACTCACTCACGACTGCAACCTCTGCCACTATTTATAACACTGCATTACCATCTAGAAAGCTCTTTAACTGTCAAAGTTCGAATATTCTAAATCATACGCCATCTGTGGTGTACTTTCTACAATGTTCTTTAACTGAATATTCTAATACAGCGTTGCCAACTTACGATCAAATCAAATGAAAGCTCTTATTTAACAATGCCCACAGATATGTTACAGTCTGTCATTACAGCACTGTTATTTGAAAGCATTATGCTACTTTTAAATCAGCCCTTAAAATCGTTATATTTGAATTCAAGTACAATTTCGTAACAATATGATACATTTTTTATTTTTTTAAATTTAAAAATTATAGAATCAAAAATTCTTGTCCGTCTTGCAATCCAATTAATTCAAAAACGCAATGAAAAATTGAAAAAACGTCTTAATAAACTAAAAGCGTTAAAACATATGGCAATGCTTAATATCTTATTTGCAAATAGTGTCGTTAATCAGGAATTGTTTTCGTGAGTTAGCTATTCGCAAATAAAAAATTAATTCACTAATTGCAATATTTTTATTTGCGAATAAGCCGTGCGTATAAACGTAGTAAGTGACTACTAAATCAAAGAGAATAAGAATATGTGTGTGGTTAGTAGTGTTGCGAAAACGGCGGTTTTCAGCTAGATCTGGAGGTATTTTTTCGTTGTTAGCAGGTATTTTTCGGAAAAAACCGCTAAGTGGTTTTTCTAGCTGCAAAATATTTTCAGTTGGCGGTTTTTAGCTCTTTTTTATATCTTATATTTACTTAAATGAAACTAAAAAAATAAAAATTTACGAATATTTTTTTTAAGTGTATGCCGATTTTTCTATGTGTTGTCGATAAATGGTGCGAAAATACAAATGCAATGGAAATATTATGTCTGAAAAGCAATCAGAAATAAGACAACGATGTGTTGACCAGACAATTTTCAATAACATCTACGTTATTAGCTGGACAAATCTTTCAAATACTACATCGTTTTGGTTTAAGCTTTTGCAGTATCAGGATTCCGTGGTCAAATGCGGAAGTTGAGCGAGTTTTTAGTCAGCTTAATATTGTAAAATCAAACATAAGAATTTGTTTGCAAAATATATGTATTTTAATTTAATTAAATTAATTTTAACGAAACCTTTTAACGATAAATTTGAAAATTGCTTGTGCATTAACAATAAACTGGCAACTCGCTTTATTTTGATTTTCTTGCGAAAACAATAAAGCAAGTTGTTGTTTGTGTCGGCAAGAAACCTACCAATTGTAGTAAGGAAATGTAAGAAAAGATAAATCACGGTTTATTGTTGGTGTTTTGTTTAAGCTTTGATATTTTTACAAATAAAGCTTGAGTGTCTGTAATTCTCAAACACTCTATAGTTTTATTTGTATAATATCTTTAGTTTTTCTAAAGCCTTTTGGGAAAAGGTTTCCTGATGATCTGGCCTAAGCAACCAGTGAAATGCGCATAGGAACTAGCTTATCCCCCAACAATAAATTTCAGTGAATTTATCAAATTAAAAATTTAGGAATTTAGCATAAAACAATTTTACTAAAAAATTAATTTTTATTAAAAATTGCCTTGGTCGCCATGAGAAGTGTATCTACGATTAGTTTTTAAATTTAATTGGTACTTCAGAAATATACTCAAAATTATAATTTCTAATGGATTGATCGTAATTAATTTTAGTATATAACGTTTTTGGCACACATTTTAATTTAAAATTTAATTATTTTTGTTTTTAAAGCAGTTTTGCTTCATAAATCGTTAAATAAAAATTTAGCGGTTTTTATCAGTGGTTTTATTTAAAGATTTAGTGGTTTATGGCGTATTTTAAGTGCAATCTGGTGGAATATGGTCTTAAAGTTTTGGCAACACTAGTGGTTAGCTTGCACAATTGTGCTATGAAATGGGCATCTCTGCATTAAAAACACATGAACATAAAAATAAAACAAAAAACTAACAAAAAAAATTTTGTTTCTTGCAATTTTTGTGCAAATAACCTTAGTAAAAGCAAATGAGACCGATTGTGTAATTGTAGGGTAAGAGTATGTGTTTTATTGTTGTACAGATAAAACTATATCGATAAAACTATCGATTCGCACCGAAATTCAGATGCTGTTTTTATCTAAAATTAAAGATTTATAGGAATATAAAAATAACAACATAAACTGCTTTGTTTATAAAAAATATTTTATGTTTATAAAAGCGGCATGGCCACCAAAGTTGCCAACTTTTCAGCTCTGAAAATGGCTAGATTTTGAATTAAAAATGGCTAGAAATGGCTAAAACCCAAAAATAACTGAATACAAATTCATAAATATTACATTTCTTGCCTCCATTACCACGAAGTCTGGTTATGTATTAACTAATAACTATACTGACAGTTTTCAAAAATAATTTTTGCCGACTTCGTGTTAATGGGGATTAGTAGATTAACCCCCATTTTCTCAATCTCCGGTTATCGTTTTTCGTAACGATATACTTCCAATTAATAGAATTTTTGTATGAGAACTGTCAGTATGTCGTCACGATAAAAATAATCAGAGATTGAGAAAATGGGGATAAATATTGTAATATCAATAATTTTTTATTCCTTTTTGATAAATTAAACAAAATTTCTGGGCACTTAAATTCAAAATGGGATCCAATGAAAAAATGCAAAATTGATTTTTGAAAATGCCTGATGTGTTTGGTTTGGAAACAATTTCGAAGCCTGTTTTCAAAAAAACCAATAATATTCTCATCAAATCTTTGTCATTTGATAAAAAATACTGTTTTATTTTTAAAAAATTCCAAAAATGTTCAAATATAAAATAAAAAAGGGTAAGACAAAATAAAATGGCTAGATCTTCCGGCTAGATTAAATCTATCCATTTTTTATGGCTAAATGAAAATAAAATCGCTAGATCTAGCCGGCAAGATCTAGCAGGCAAACCATGTTGTATATTTATTTCATAGCTGTGCAGTATAAATATTCTTATTAAAGTAATTAAAAAAGAGATTTAATCGGTGCCCACCGATTCAAGGTGGAAACATGAAGCAGACTTAAATTTAATTTGTCCCTTAGAAAGAAATATGTGGATTGAGATTTGTAAAATATGTTCTGAGCTAAGTTGCAGAATTTGTTTTTCGCAATTTGTGCACATTTTCAAAATCTAAATTGTTTGGGGAGTACCTGAACTCTGCCTTAAAATCTTCAGATTCTTCCTCCATTTCATCCATATGTACGGTTGGAATGGCGTCCGCCTCTAATTTTTTTCCCCAACATATGAACGTGATAAATGATTTTCGCATATATAAAGATTTTTATTAAAATCCTTCTCAGGAATTCGACATTTTTCCCGCCAAATTTGACCTAGTATCATGTCCGAGGAAATTAAAACATTTCTAAACCCTTTCTAAAAGCCTTGTCGATTTTGGTATTTTTTTATGCAATATTTTAGTCCGTTGCAAATTATTTTTGTTTTTAGTACAGAATGTTTTTATTTATTGCGTTAGTTTTTATTTGTAATTTTTTAGTCACTTTTTTATAATTTCTCGACACACAGTAGGTTTGAAACTGAAATGTTTTATAAAAAATATTGTATAATATATTAAATATCATATGACTGTAAAAATTATTTAAAAAATTAATTTTCGTTGAAAAAACCTCTTGTTTATGATGGGGTAACGCGCGTTTTGTTACTTGTAAGAATCAAACAGGCTTATTAGACATTAAAATACCATAAAATGTTGGGAAACCCTTAATTGCTTAAAAATCAGATGCACAATAATTTCACTGCCTATTTTTGCCTGTTTTTTAAAGTAAAATAAAAATTTTCATTTGGAAACTTATATTGAAAACAAAAACAAATTTTAGTTTTTTATTGTCGTTTCAATGTAAATTCCCAAACGAAAATTTTTATTTTACTTTCAAAAAACAGGCAAAAAACCAATACAAAACAAACGGTTCCAATGTGGTTTCTGCATTCCTCAGCAATAGCAACGTTTACTGAATTAATAATATAGTTGAAGATAATAATGTAAATAATATTGTAGAGAAAACACCTTTCACAGTTTTAATGGTATTAATGCAGTTCTCTACATTGCACATAGGGGCAAAGATATGTTAAAAGGGGCGATAAATCAACCACTGGGTTTTGATGTAAGTTATTGGTATCATTGAAAAGGTAATTTTCTCTAGATTTCAAATATGTAAAAATATTATAACCCACCGAACAAAATAAAGTGAAAAATACTAAAATCAAAAAAAAAATGGAATTTAACCACATTTTATTATTTTTAACGAACGTGTCTCCTTTCCTATTCGCATCTTTCCATTTTTTTATGTAATGAACTTTAAAATTATTAAATTTTCTTAAAAATTGAACACTTTTCACTGCCACTTTAAAGTTTTTCTCTAGCTTGTTCTTTAATATTTAAAATTTTTATTTAGTCTTGAAATCGGAATATTTTTTATCATATTGTGAATGTCTATTTTAGTCACTTGGGCTGAACTTTAATTTGACTTAGCTGACATTTTGATTTGTTATGAAAACAGCGGTTTTTGATAAACGTTTTTGAATAAAGGCCTAAAATTTTAAAAATTTAATAAATTCGAAAACCGCAAAAATCCGCAAAATGTTAAAATAGAATATAATTCTATACATTCCCTTCTTTAATCAACATAAAACAGTTGTGGGCATTTTTGCGCATTTATGCTACTTTTTTACTTCCAAAAAACTTTTTTATGTAAAAAAAATTTTAATAATCGTTTGTTCGGAATTTACCAAAATTTAAGTACGTGCATTCATAATTTCTTTAAAAAAAGAACACAAATCAGTTCCCAACAACATATATAAATATTATTAATACAAAAAACTATTTTATTCAATAATGAATAGGATATTTTAATAATCAAATATACACCTTAATATTCTATTTTTAATAGATATTAAATGTAGTATTTTTTTCTTACGTTAGGACTGCTGCTACTCTTAAACCAAAGCTTTGAAAAAAAATGTTCTGAATAAACTATATGTAGAAAAGTGTCCACTTTCCAATGACATATCATTTGTTTTGTAAAACGCATTTTTCATTTTTCATTTATCGCCACAAGTCACCATATAGCTGCCCCTATGTGCATTGTAAGTACATAATAAAATTGTCTTAAAAATGGAACTATAATTCGGTGCGAATCGATATACAGTCAGCGTCAAAAGAAAGTGTACAATTTGTTTTTACATTTAAAACGTTTTATTTACATATTAAAAAACAATTTTTTCTCCAGTTCTAGTATATTTAACAAAACACTTAATTGTTCTCTAAACTATTTCAACTGCAACAAAAACAGTAACAACAAAACCAAAAATACTCCATTTTTAACGTGTCAGAAAAAAGTGTACACATTTAGAATTGCAATAAGATTTTTCTAGCTACATAAAAAAATATATTATTCTTTATTTTTGCCTAGATTATAATTTTTTGTGGATCTTGCTGCTAGTCTCATGAGATTTTAAGATAGTAGCTTTTCTTGTTTGATCGCGAGAACTTTAAAACCAAAATGGGAAAACAAACTGCAATTGAAACAAGAAAGTAAGTCATAAAATTTAAAAATGAAGGCAAATCGTCACGTGAAATCTCCTCTATAATAGGAAGAAGCCATAATACTGTAAAAAAATTATAGACAAACAAAAAAATTTAGAATTTTAGAAGATCAGCAACGTGCCGGAACACCAAAACGCCTTAAAAACCTTGAAATACGATCGATTGTGAGAGCAGTGAAGAAAGTATTCACAGTAAGTGCAGTAAAATTATGCGAAGAATTAACAGATTCGTCTGGAGTGAGAGTTAGTAACAGTACGGTTCGCCGAGCGCTACACTCAAATGCTCTATATGGTGGAGTTCCGAGAGAATAACCCCACATTTCCAAACGAAATAAAGAGCGACTTCGAGAATTCGCAAACAGGTATAAAAACCAAGAAAATTGTTTTGGAATAATGTGCTGTTTACGGACGAAAGCAAGTTTGAGATTTTCGGAAGTAAAAAAAGGAGTAAAATTTGGAGAAGGAGCATTTGGACAGACAGATCAGAAAATGAAATATTACCAGCAATGACTCTCTACACGAAATCCTGCAGGAAGAGTGGTTCAACATCCCAACATCGGTGACATCAAAATTGGTAGAAACAATGCCAAGGAGGCTTGAAACTATTTTAAAACCCAAAAGATGTCAAATAAAATACTAAACACGTTTTTTCTTCTAATTTCCCTAAACTGTACACTTTCT
This sequence comes from Calliphora vicina, assembly GCF_958450345.1. Lineage (NCBI taxonomy): Eukaryota > Metazoa > Arthropoda > Insecta > Diptera > Calliphoridae > Calliphora > Calliphora vicina. Next base: position 75,362,554 of record NC_088781.1, read on the forward strand.
TTTGACGTGTTAAAAATGGGGTATTTTTGGTTTTGTTGTTACTGTTTTTGTTGCAGTTGAACTAGTTTAGTTTTTTGTTTATATATTGCAAGAGAACAATTAAATGTTTTGTTAAATATACTAGAACTGGAGAACAAATAGTTTTTTAATATGTAAATAAAATGTTTTAAATGTAAAAACAAGTTGTACACTTTCTTTAGACGCTGACTGTAGTTTAATTTTTACAAAAATAAAACACATACTCTTGCCCTACAATTACACAATCGGTCGAATTAGCTCATACGTTGATTATTTGTACATAAATTGTTTGACAACAAAGCACATTAAGGTAAAAAAAATATCAAAAACTGGTTTTTAGCTAAAAAAAAAACAATAAAAAACACATATACACAAAAACCTGTTTAAGCTAAAAAAAACAACAAAAAACACACACACTTTGGATGGTAAAAACAGCAAACATGTGTATCAGGGTTGGAAAAATTGATACCATAGTACTTTTTTTGATACTATTTGATGTTCAAAAGTACCGTGGTACTCCCGAGCAGCGTTGCCGCTTTGGTCCAATTGGACCAAAATTGGTAGTTTTAAGTTAACAAATTGACTTTTGGTAGTTTGGTTGGTTTGTTCCGATTTTTGTCGCATTTTGGTAGGTTTTTTGAATATGTATTTTTAAGAACAAATTAACAAAAAAACTTACCAAAAATCTATGTTAATCCAAAATAATAAAATTATTTATAAAATATAAAGACAGATTTATCTTAAATTTTTAGTTTAGTCATGTAAATGTGTACGTATTTAGTAGTGTTCATTTCAAAAAATGCCAAAGGCCTTGCAATACTAAAACTTTTAACGTATTATACATTTAATTTACACATTTTAAATATTTCAAAATTTTAACACATATTACCAGTTATGTACCGATCGCCATTAAACTTATTTGTGTTGAATTTTGTCGGGATACCAACACTTTTAGGAGTTTTATGCTCCTTAAAATAAGTTTTAGAAATGGGTCTTATATGGGGCTTATGGTCAATTATAAAACGATTCACACACAATTTTTAGATGTGACATATTTATGATTGTAGTGTAATTAAATAATATTCATCCTCAGGGTAATGCTATAGAGTTGGGTTTATTAGCTCAGTGAAGTGACCGCTCTTTTCAGCTCAGCTCACTGAAATGAACTAGGTCGCTCTTTTAGCTCATTAGCTCAGTATGTTGTATAATGACCATTTCATTTTGAGAATTGCTTGTAGTGAATTAAATCAATTATTTCTGTTGTTAGTTGTAAAAACACACAGTCTTTTGACAATTAGAGATTTATGCGTGAAATAATTGATTAAAATTTTAAAAAATAAAATTGTATTTTATTTAAACTAATATTTTTGCGGAAAAAAGAGTTAATTTTTTATTATTTCTAATTTCCGATGCTAACCAAATGTTTAGACAATATTTGTTAGGCAGAACATTCACTAACTATAAGGTATTCTTTTACTACAAAATAATAAAATTACCAAAAAACTCAAGATATTAATTGGAATTTGAAAAAGGAAAAATATTTTGATGATCTGATAATTGTGATTAAAAATAAAAATGTGACAACAACTAAACCAAAATGAATATTGTTGCAATTTTTTGGGTTTTTTCGCATTTACATAATGTTAGTTATCAATTGGCAAAATATATATTTTTTACCTGACTTTTACAACTTATATATATATGATCAACAAAATTTCTACTAAAAATACGACAGAAAAATAGTTTTGTGATACAATTTGTATATTTTCAACATTTACTTAATTATTTTATGATATATAAGATTATATAAATCTTATTCCTTAAATTCAGAAATTGTAAACTGTCATTCCAAAAAACAGCGAAAAACCCACGATAGGTCGCTCATGGCAGCTCACAAATGTTCTGTTGATGTAGCAGTATAGTAAAAAAGTGCATAAGATATATGTTTTCTAAAAAAAGGATTGAAATAATATTGCTAATTTAATTAAGAATATAAGTACTTTGTATTTTTTTAATTATGTGTTTTGTTAGATATAATCCCACTAATGTATTTTTGAAATAGTATTTTTTTACTAATTACATACTTTCAATTACATTTATTATTTTAATTATTATGTATTTCCCTTTTTCATTATTATTTTATGAAATTTACTTACAAACTGTAGCAATACTCTTTCTTTATTTCATTCTACATCACCATAAATAAATTCACATTCATTCAATAGCACACATATAAAAATTCCTTCATGAAAACAAAAACAATTTGAATAACTCTAATGATTCTTGAAACAAAAATATATACGCGGCAGCATACGATCATATACATACATAACAAACCTACATTCGAATGATCGTTTTATTTTTGTAGGACACAATACTCACTCACTTTTCAATGTCAGTGAGCGAAAGAATGTTACAGAATTGACGAGTAAAGTGAAACATTGAAACATGTGCTTGTGCAGCTCTTTCATGAGTACTGAAAGAAACATGAGCATAAAACAAAACCGCTCAGTTGAATACGCTCAGTGCTGAGCTCAAAACGCTCAGTTGAATACGCTCAGTGCTGAGCTCAAAACGCTCAGTATGATGAATGATTCACTTCGCTCAGTTGAGTGAATAGCTCAATTGAACTAGGTCATTCATGAGCTACACAACTAGGGTTGCCAGACGGGCTTGATTTAGCTTGATTGTCAAGCTTTTTCAATGCGTGTCAAGAATCAAGAAAAAATTTCATTTGTCAAGCTAAAAAGGAATTTTAGAAATATTTCCATCAAATTAATTTGCCAAGTCAAAAACATAGGCGGATTTGGTTTCTTTTTCAAACTTTTAACAACTAAAAATATTTTTCTGTTGAAAATGCAAATATTTTACGTAGAATTAGCTTTTCAAAAAGTATAAATTCGTTAAATTGTTATGAAAATTGTAGAAATTTTCAGCAGTATTTACTTACATTAATTATTTGATTACTGTTACTAAGGCCCGTTTCCTCAATGTATGGAAAATAAGCTGTTTAATGTGGATATCGACAGGCGGAATATTTTGAAAAATTCATTTTCCTGCATGTCTTCCAGGTAATTAGGCCTGGCATGATAAACTCTTTCAGCATTCACTTGGAACTCATGTTCATCCTCCATCAACTTAATGTTGATTCCTCTATTAACCATTATGATAACGTCAACATACCTGCTTATGTTTTGCATTTTTAAAATGCTGTAGCTCTGAGTTGGATAATCGGATCGACTTGATCCAAAACTGTTTTCAAAACTGTTTTCCGCAATAGTCCCAAGTTTGGTTAACGCTGCAGCCACACGATCAAGTTTTTCTTGACAGTCTTTAACATATACTGTTTGTCAAAATTTATAATAATTGAACGACGTGACGTAGGCTGAACGCACCTTGAAAACAATTTTAGTGCAAATTGTGCAAAAAAAAAATGTAATCAGATGTTTTCTTGATTGAAAATTGAAACTCCAACTTGAATGAGAAATTGAATGCAAGTTCGTTTCAATTCTTAAAAGTGTAAGTGTATTAGTAAAAAAATGTGATTGAATTAAAACTTGAAAGGCAAAACTTGATCGTGTAACCCCAAGTAATATAGGATCACCCGTTTGGAAGATAAAGCCCATTTACAAAGTTGCACCCTTACGTCAACAGCATACATACCTGGGTATACATAGTAAAACGCATGCAAATATAATGATAAAATTGAAAAGTATAGTATTTCTTCAACGTTTTTACCCACCCTACTCCAAATTTTTGATAACAGCGGGTCCAAATATATCCATAATATGACAAACAAAAAAAGAGTTATTTTAAAATCGTGACGGACGCCAAAGTTGTATTTGAATTTAAAAAAATATAAACGCGATTTTTCTCTATTTGTGAAGCAATAAATTAGCTAATGTATTCTCTAATGGTTTTTGCAGTTGAAAATTTTTTCCGTTAAAGGATAAAAAATTTATGTGAAAATATTTTAAGGAACCCAAAAATCAGCATTAAAAAAATTGGAGGGTAATATGGACCACTATATGAGGGTAATGTGGACTAGTATTTAATACATAAAATTCATGAACCAGCTAATCATGAATGATTAAAAAATTTAATTTCAATATATTTTTATTAATACAAACTAAAAAGTCGCGTTCTTGGCTTAGATAGATTGCTTAAAAAGTACATAGTTATTGTCGGGTAATATGGACCAGTAGTACATAATCAAGTAATTTAAGTGGACCACATTACACGAACTTGGGTTACAGTGGTAAAAAGTTATTTTTACCTAATTATCTAAATGTGCTTAAATTCTTACCAAATATATGCAAAACTACGTGTCCACTTTAACTATATAAAACAACCAAACATTAAATTCTACCAAGTAACTGTACCAAATTTTGTTTCTTACTTGAGCCGAAAAAAATGTTGAGCAGGCGCATTAATTTCAATACAAGAATAAAAAGTCAACATATCAATAACTCATGAAAGCAAATGTGCAATTGTCGTTTCAAACAAATTGTAAAATGTACGACAAATCAGTTTTATCATACCTTCAATAGTTTCTGAAAAAAGACACTGGTCCACATTAGACGCATAGTCCACAATACCCGAAGTTACTCTAATATAATTTTAATTTAACTATTAATTTTGAAAGGAATCCAAATAGCATTTCACAAATATTTAAAATTTTGTAGGTTTTGGTAGTTTTTAATCTGAAATTTGGTAGGAAAAATATTTTATGAGTGGCAACGCTGCTCCCGAGACTCATTTGATACGCACAAATCATATTGATACCGACATTGTAAATAATTTCAGAGAAAACCGCAAAAAAATTTATAAAAAGTTTTGTCAAAATTTAAGAGAACGTTTGGATTTCGATGACGATATTTTGGTCTAGTTTAACAAATTTTCTCCAGAAAATGTTTTGAGTGGAAAAACTAATAGTATTATTCCGTTTTTAATGAAAATGTTTCCAAACGAAAAAACTCATTTGAGTCGATTAACACTCTATATATAGCATTGGCTGATATAATTGAAATTAAACATTTAGCTAATGAAAATATATGTATGTATGTAATTTTTGGTAAAGTTATCGCGACTAAAAAACGAATTAAATGAATTAATATTTTAGTAAAATAGTTGTTTGAGGACTATTTTGACAATCCAAAAAATTTGCCTAATATGTGATTAGGGCCAAATTTGTTGCTCAAAGGTTCGAATTGAGCTTACTGGGTTACGTTTATTTAATTATTCTTAATAAGTTCTTAATAAGTGATCTTCTGCAATTACACTGTTCAGTATCACTGTACCTTTTTTAATATAAAATCTTCCGTAAGTAAAAACACCAACTTTATTCTTTTCTTGTAGCTCTTCAACTTCTTTATTTTTTGAAACTAATATTTTTTTATACAAAGGGATAGCGGTTAAATTCCAACTTGAACAAACAAGAGCAACAAAAATATGTAAAACATACAAAGATTTGAACATCGGACTGTAAAACGTTGATATACATATGGGGCATTTCACGTCAAGTGAACCAACTTTTGAAATCGATGTCTTCCGATCGCGATGAAATTTGCACCAATGTTAGTTCTATTGGATAGTAATTCGGACACCATTTTTCAACAAGATCGGTCAAGAACTCTCTGAGTTATAGGAGGTCAAAATTTGACATTTTGGCCAAACAGGTGTTTTTTTTATCCATATAACTTATTACCTATTGTTCTTAGCAAAATGTGTCCCAAATAGTTTAGATAGCTATTTATGCAATCTTTCGAAAAAAAAAATTAAAAAAATTTAATAAAATATTTTTGATTTTTTTTTTTAAATCAAAAATATTTTTGACTTTTTTTCAAAATGGGCCATTTTTATTTTTTTTAAGAAAGCTTAGGTATTTTCCTAAGCGACCTATATGGTCGCTTAGTGGGATGCGAGTGGGATATCTATCAAAAAAAATATTTTGTAACTCAAGATTTAAAATTTTTGAATTTTTTTGCAAAATCAAAAACTTTGTTGACTTTTTTTAAAAAAATGGACCCATTTTTTAATTTTTTTTTTTTTGCTCAGAAGAAAGCTTATGTGTTTTCCTTTAACACCCTTTTTGTCGCTTAGTGGGATGCGAGTGGGATATCTATAAAAAAAATGTTTTGTAACTCAAGACATAAAATTTTTTACTTTTTTTTGAAAAATCAAAAACCTTTTTGACTTTTTTTTTCCAAAATGGACTCTTTTTTTATTAATTTTTTTTCTCAAAAGAAAGCTTAGGTCTTTTCCTTTAAAACCTTTTTGGTCGCTTAGTGGGATGCGAGTGGGATATCTATCAAAATAAATGTTTTGTAACTCAAGACAAATGTTTTTAAATTTGCACTATTTTAATTTTTTTCATATTTGTGTGTAAACCTTAAAAATTAAACTTACGCAGAGAAACTAGACACATTAGCCTTTCCGATGGTATGTAACATACCCAACTAAAATTTCATAGCCTCGATACTGTAATACCCATAATATGTTAACCTCAGGAATAAAAATCACTTTTTTTCTATGGAAATGTTGAATAATTTAATTTTGTTATTTATTTGTAATAATAATTAATTTAATATATAATAATAATAATAATAAAAAGATGAATAATTTAGTAAAATTTAATCTTAATCACAATAGATCAATTTATATAATAACTATTTTTACACTTAATTTATGAAGTTTTTAAATTTTCAAATATCCATACTTTTATCCTCCTTATTTGTCACCTTTATTAGCTGCTTTTTTTTTGTCAATCCTTTCTTGGCGTTATTAGATTCAGCTACTGATTTCGCTGCTGGCTTCTTTTTTGGCTTTGGAAAGAAATCGCATTGAGTAGATGCAGAAAAGTTTTTTTAATTTGAGTCTTCCATCGACAAGCGGTATGAAAGCATGGTATTGAGCAGTGCCATCGATTGTTACCGCAGCATCGAATCTGCTCTTTAGTGTTTTCAATGTTTCCTCATGATCCTCTTTGCTACTAAAAACTATTTTAGTTTCTTTACAATAATTCTTTGCCCAATGGAATAAAGCAGTCGCATCTAAGATGCGATCTTGATGAGAGCACTGGAGGCTATACTTCGCTGCATTTCTTTTGAGGTTTGCTCCAATACCATCACATGCACCTTTACCATGAGCAGTAGGATGAAAATGCCACTCAGCTGGCATTCCAAAATCTTTTTCATGAGCTGTAAGATTTGCGAAGCTACTTTTGTTTTTAAAATGTTGACGAGCTCCGTCCGAAACGTAGTATACCTTTTCTACTGTAAATTTTGATTTTAGATAATTTAGTATTATCTTCTGGTACTCATAAACTGCAACGGTGTCATGTTTTAAATCGTCGGATATGATTGCCATACTTTTGTGTTCCAGGTTTTCTTCTTTCATGTAGTAAATAACTAATGTGAATATAGTTGCTTGGTCGTTATTGAAGTGGAATGCTTGTATGGAATCCTGAAGAACATATTTATAGTTCTCTGCGAAATCAAATGAAATAATGAATTCACCAGACTTCAAATGTGTTTTCAAGTCCTTGAAGAATGACCACTGCTCTTTGACTAAAAAGTCATGGGTTCTCAAATTTAGCAATCCTCTACACAATTCATCCACAAAATCATCCACATTTAAAATTATGGTTTTCAGTGTGGATCTTTCAGTCTGAAGCCAAGATTCAAATTTTAACTCCTCAATACATTCTCGATCAAAAGACTTGATTAAATTTTCTTTGATGGATGTGGTTTCCGGGCAATTCGAACATTCACCTAAGTGGCAAGAAGTTGTAGCATTAGGGCACATAGTCAATTTAAGGCAATCGCGGTAATGGTGTAAATCTTCTGATGAATCATCTTTTAAGTAATTTAAGTTGATTTCCTTCAACATCAATTTAACATTTTCATGGTAAATACAAACACATACTGTGTGAGTTCCGCTGCTTCCTGCCAAAACGCAATGTTTTGGCCTCAGTTGTGTAAATTTTGTGAATCCAATTTTGACATCCTCGTATTCAGATTGAAATGTTGCGAATAATTCATTCAGGTTACAGAGAACCATTCTCTTCTGCATTTGAACTTTCTTGCCATCGATTCGTACAGACATCCAGTCTTTTATCCCTGGCATCAGGCGACTCATATGATCTCGCTGATAAAACTGAGTTATTAGAGATTTAGTATCGCACTCCAAAGTTTTTCCCTTCTTTTTGTTTGGGAGTGTGAGAATCCCATGCTCAGCAACCAATTGCTTTTCGTTGAGACGTTCCAAACTCAGTCATTGTTTTTGCAGAACTCCATGTTCTTGGAGCAAGCGTGAGAAGTTGAATTCTTTCAGCTTCACTCTGTGACGTTTTGTATTTCTCTTTTATTTGTTCAAGAACTTCTACTGCATCCTTATGGTATTGGTTTCGACACTCATTCGTTGAATTTGAAAAGTTAGAATAACCATCATCATCAACAGTTCTGTCTTCATTCTCGGAATTACTTTTGTCTTCATCTGGAATAACTTCAACGCAAGGCTCATTACTATTCAAATTCGGTAATTCGTTCAACTTTCCGAGCTCTTTCCTGCATGATCCACAAATCGTTTTGACAGCGTAGGGAATTTTTTTAATAAGCCGTCGGAAATATTTCGCATATCTGATGATCTGTGCTTCATTTTGTTAAATGGATTAAAACAAAAAGACGAATAAATTTCATTTTCAACCTTAGCCTTTTTAGAAGTCGTAGACATTTTGAATTTTGTAAGTATTTATGTAAATAACACACGTCTTAACTTTAACGCTGTTTCTAAAAAACTGATTTCTGTATGTCTTCAGAATGACAATAAATAGTTTTTTAAGATCATATAGGTAGTACGTTTTAATGAATGAGTCTAAAATCTTTTATTAGGGTCAAGAAGGGCTTACATACTAAAGTACCTAGTTTAACCAAATGTTACAAATAATAATAAAAATAAACCACCATATAAATAACCTACCTGTCAACTTCTACCTCTCCACCCACTTCTTAAAGTCAAATGTCATAAAATAATAAATAAACTGGTACTTCGGAGAAGGGCCATAAAATATTTCCACTTGATTCCAAAAATTTGTTTCTGGGGCACCTGATATTTTAACAATCAAAATCACGTGCGCTGAAAACTACCTCTAGGATTGACTAAAAAAGCCGCAAGATACAAAACTCAGACAAATTTTGGGGGTGGAAAATTAATAGCGGTCGGCCTCATATTGCACCCCTCCAGTGGTTATTATCGGTCAGTTGTTGTGGTTTTTATTTTTAAGGTTTTAGAAACACTTACACACAAATATGAAAAAAATCAATTTAAAAACATTTGTCTTGAGTTACAAAACATTTATTTTGATAGATATCCCACTCGCATCCCACTAAGCGACCAAAAAGGTTTTAAAGGAAAAGACCTAAGCTTTCTTTTGAGATAAAAATTAATAAAAAAAGAGTCCATTTTGGAAAAAAAAAGTCAAAAAGGTTTTTGATTTTTCAAAAAAAAGTAAAAAATTGTATGTCTTCAGTTACAAAACATTTTTTTTATAGATATCCCACTCGCATCCCACTAAGCGACAAAAAGGGTGTTAAAGGAAAACACATAAGCTTTCTTCTGAGCAAAAAAAAAAATTTAAAAATGGGTCCATTTTTTTAAAAAAAGTCAACAAAGTTTTTGATTTTGCAAAAAAATTCAAAAATTTTAAATCTTGAGTTACAAAATATTTTTTTTGATAGATATCCCACTCGCATCCCACTAAGCGACCATAGTGGGCCCATTTTGAAAAAAAAAGTCAAAAATATTTTTGATTTAAAAAAAAAAAATCAAAAATATTTTATTAAATTTTTTTAATTTTTTTTTTCGAAAGATTGCATAAATAGCTATCTAAACTATTTGGGACACATTTTGCTAAGAACAATAGGTAATAAGTTATATGGATAAAAAAAAACACCTGTTTGGCCAAAATGTCAAATTTTGACCTCCTATAACTCAGAGAGTTCTTGACCGATCTTGTTGAAAAATGGTGTCCGAATTACTATCCAATAGAACTAAACATTGGTGCAAATTTCATCGCGATCGGAAGACATCGATTTCAAAAGTTGGTTCACTTGACGTGAAATGCCCCATATGTTTGTACAATTGTTTATTGTTACACATATAAATGTGCGTACATACATATGTATATTTTGCGTTGCAGAAATAAATAAACAATATCAAAAACAAAATTGAAAACATTGGGGATGCTCATAAAACTAAAAAAATATTAATATATTGGTAACAAATTTAAGTTGAAATCAAATAAAAGTGACTTAACATGCCGGGCCCCATTGAAACCCCAGGTTTTAATCAACAGGTAGAATCGCCAATTTAGCAACGGGGCGGCGAAGGGTAGTGGTTGAAGTTCTCACATCGGCAACTCGAGCATAACCATCTGCACCTGGAATAACATTTGTGACACGACCAATAACCCATTTCATCGGATGTATATTATCTTCATGCACTACCACCATATCATTAACCTTGAGATTTTGTTGAGGTTTTCGCCATCGGGAACGTTGTTGTAATTGAGCCAAATATTCTTTATGCCATCTATCCCAAAAGTGAGACTTAACAGCTGTTATTTTTTGCCAGTGTTGAATACTAGAGATGTCAGAGTTAAAATTGGTTCTTTCAGGGATATGTTTTAGAGGACAGCCAATCAAGAAATGCCCCGGAGTAAGAGCCTCTAAGTCGTTAGGGTCTGATGACGTTGGTGAAATCGGACGAGAGTTCATAACAGCTTCAATTTCCACAAGAGCTGTCCATAATTCTTCGAATGTTAGTCTAGCATTTGAAAGTGTTCGAAACAAGTGACCCTTAGCTGTTTTAACAGCTGCCTCCCACAATCCTCCAAAGTATGGGGCTCGCGGAGGAATGAAGCTAAATTCGATTAAGTTTGACGCTGCATATGAGATAATGTCTGATTTTGTGGACTCTTTACAAAAATAATTATAAAATTCTCTTAGCCTTGACTGTGAGCCCACAAAATTTGTTGCATTGTCGCAGAATATTTTTGAAGGTATGCCTCTGCGGCCAACAAAACGCTTTAGAGCCAGGGTTGTCAGATTTTTTTTACCTCAATCGCCAAAAGCTAAACGAAAAATCGCCAAATATCGCCAAAATAATTTTTTGGAGTTTTTTATTGTAAAATACATACATACTAATTTAAATCTAGTCATTAGTTATTTATATTAAATTGATATCAAAAGTATACATTGTATTAGAATTAACATTTTTTAACATTTTATCTGTAGGTTGAAATGAATTGCAACAAAATTTATTAACATTCATATAACTTACTATTCTTATCAATGAATCTAAAAGTTCATATAGCGTAGAAAGCAAGCGTTGCTGGTTGGTAAAATTAACATATTAAGAACGGCCAATGCTAAGTCTTTAAAGTGAAATGTTCCACCTGCATCTCAATAATTGTAAACTATAAAGTTTGTTATAATTTCACCTTTAAAGATCTGAGTCCAATTGATATATGCTAATTATGACCATTGCAATTCATATAGATACTTGCAGATACTTTTGGATTGAAAAATAAAGTTAATGAATTTTGAACTACCGAAAATTTCCATTTCATTTCAATATTGAAAATTCATTATATACATACTTTGACAAGTAAGAGAGCTATATTCGGCTGTGCCGAATCTTATATACCCTTCACCAAATTATACTTCAAAATAAAAATTTAAATATTTTTAGGTAAACAAAATTTATTTTTTTTTGCAAAAATTGTTTTTGAATTTTTTTAAGTACAAAAAACAATTTGCTTTTAAAATTTCTACATCATATTCCTCCATTTTTATATTTTGTAATTCCATTTCAAATTCTGTGCCAAAATCGATACATTCCTGATTCCAAAGAATCCGTCGAACCAATAGCCATTTTTAATGAGCATATTAAGTTATCAATATTTCTATTATTATTTTAAAATGACGGCTTAAACATTTTAGAAGAAAAAATTAATATTGTTGAAAATATTTGATCATGTATGCTACCTGCATACAATGATTATAATTATAAATGATTAATTTTATTAGCTATAGCTAGGTACTCTGTTCAAAATTTCGTGCGAAATGCTGTTAAACTACTTATAAAATAGTTGGAATGAAATATATGCGAAATAATTTCGCAAAAGCAGTACTCTGTTTTTATTGTGGAAAACATGTGAAATACATCTGGCAACCTTATTTTTCCACACGAAATAACATACGCTGCACTTCTTTCGCACGAACAGCTAGCTGTCAAACAGCATGTAAAATTTTTCGCATGAAAAAACCATAATTTTTCGCAAATATGAACAGAGTACTAAGCTTATTGGGTTAATAAATATCAAAAAAAATATTTCATGAAAAACGAATAATTTGTTAAAAAATCGCCAACTAGTTTGTAAATCGCCAAAACACCGCCATGTCGCCAATTGGAAATTTTGGTCGCCAAAGGCTATGAAAAATCGCCACGTTTGGCGCGAAATCGCCACATCTGACAGCCCTGTTTAGAGCGGCTATAAAAGAATCACTGGACAGATCTGAAACAGCTTCCAGGTGAACAGCCTTTGATGAAAAACAGACGAAGACAGCTATGTAAGACTTGTATGGGCGTTTCCCTCGAATACGTAAATAAGTTGATATCGGGCCAGCAAAATCAACTCCAACCATTTGAAATGGACGGGAGCCTGAAACACGATCCTTAGGTAGATTTCCCATCACTTGTGTGAGTAATTTAGGTTTGTACCGTGTACAATGAATGCACTGATGAACTATTTGTCTGGCTAACGATCGACAATTAGTTATCCAAAACTGCTGTTGAACCAGGGAAACTAGAGCTTGTGGACCGGCGTGAAAGTTGTCGCGATGAACATGGGTGACCATTATTTTTACAAATGAATCTGACTTTGGTAGAAGAAACGGGAACTTTATTTGTTCTGGTAGAATCGAATTACGAATTCGGCCGCCGACTCGTATCAATGGTACTCCTGAAACATTTTCTATAAACAGAGCCAGAGACGCAAATTTTCCTGTTACAAAGCCAGATTTCTCCAGTTCATGAAATTCCTCAGGGAAATAGGATTGTTGTAGAACCCAAAAAATTCGGTGGAGTGTGTAAGTGAACTCATCTGGAGAAATATTTGTTGATTTGGGCCTTAATTTTGACTGAAGTCGGATAACATATGATACTACCCTAAGGCATTTCAAATAGTTACTAAATTTATGTAATACTTTTAGCATATAAGGCATTTCTTGAATACTGGTATCGAGTGCAGATTTTCTTTTTTCCAATAACATTATTTCTTCGCTTAGATTCATGTTTTGATGAACAGGCCAATCAGAATTAGGTTTATGTAGAAATGTTGGACCATGGAGCCAATTTGAGTCACATAATTCAGATACAGTGCAGCCTCTGGATACTAAATCTGCCGGATTTTGATCTGTAGGAACGTAACGCCAAGAAATGTCAGCACAAAGATCTTGTATTTCAGCTACACGATTTCCGACAAAGGTTGAGAGTAACGACGAATGACTTCTTATCCAATGTAGGGTGACTTGTGAGTCACACCAGAAGTAGACCTTTGATATAGTATATTTAAAATATTGTTTGATTTGGTTCCAAAATTTAGCAAGTAAATGGGCTCCACATAGCTCCAATCTTGGTAATGTACTAGTTTTAATCGGAGCCACGCGAGATTTGGATGCCAACAGTTTTACTGAAACATTGTCGTGTGAGTCCTTACAAACGAAATAAAGACAGCAGCCATAAGCCTTAATAGATGCATCGGTGAATCCATGGATCTCAATTGTTGTTGAATTCGGCATTCGAACAAAACGACCAATTTTCAGTTTTGGCAAATTATGAAAATCAGCTAGAATATTATTCCAAGCCATGTCAACATCTTGAGGAACAAATTAAGTTCTGGGCAATTACTGTGCCATTTCGAGAGTGAAAACTTTAAATGATTCAAAATATCTGTTACCTCACCTTTAATAATCTGTAATGTGGCTAGGTCATTTGCGCCAGTTATATCGTCTACATAGAAATCGTTAGTAATGACTGCCTTGCCAACTTCATGACCCTCAGGGTAACGTTCTGCCGCATAATGTAAACTTCGAATGGCAAGATAAGGAGCCGATGCAGTGCCATAAGTTACGGTATTGAGAACGTACACGTTCAAAGGCTTGGAATGGTCATCGCGCCACAAAATGAGTTGTAAATTTCTATCCTCCGAATGTATTAAAACCTGTCTGTACATTTTGACAATGTCAGCAGTTAACCCATATTGATGACATCTGAAACGCAGTAAAGTTATTAGTAAAGTGTTTTGTATAGTTGGGCCTACCATCATGATCTCGTTGATTGAAAGCTGTGATGATGATCTGCACGACGCATCAAAAACTACCCGAAGTTTTGTTGAAACACTTTCTGGTTTTTAAACGCAGTGGTGCGGTATAAAATAGTGTGGTTGAGAAACGGGTGAGTTTATTTGAGTCATGTGGCCAATCTCCTCATACTCCTTAAGAAATTGTTTATACTGCTCCTTTAATTCGGGGTTGTTATTTAATTTTCTCTCTATGGACCAAAATCGTCGTTCAGCTATATCTTTAGAATCACCAAAACATGTCGGATTATACTTTAGTGGCAATTTCACCATAATTCTGCCATCACTTTGAACCATAACATGTTTTAGAAAATGCTGCTCACACTGTTGTTGCTCTGGTGTCAAGCATTGACGTCTGCCGTCGACAGTTTCTAATTTCCATAACCTTTCAATATTATTGTTTATTTCATATTTCTCAACCTCCAGAATAGCATACGATGACATTGAAGACAAATGAACTGCTTTACTAGTATACTTCCCCGAAACGATCCATCCCAACAGTGTTTTTTGCAATGTTGGCAAGTGTTGTTCTGGGCGAATTTGACCCACAGACAGAATTGAGAAAAATAACTCCGCACCTAGGAGCAACTCTATGTTAGAGGGCAACTTAAAGTCATGTATTGACATATTCTCATCAGGGTGGTAGCCAGTTATGGAACGAGAGATTAAAAATTCAAGTGACAGTTCAAAATTATTTAATCGCGATCTTATGGTGGTCTGAGTTTTATATGGCACTTTTACACCACGTGAACCAATTCCCACAACATCGACATTGTTATTAGATTTCTTTAAATTTAATGCATTAGAAAGGTACTCACTTATAAAATTGACTTGAGAATCCAAAGCGCTCTTGCCCAATGAATCCAAAAGCGCTCTTGCCCAATGGTACTTTCCTTCAGTTGCCAAAATTACTTTGCTCTCACTAGGCTTCGCATTTTGTTGAAAGGTCCCATGAGCGACTGCAGAACTTGTTGAGGGAACTTCTTCATCAGGTTGCTTATGCAAAATCGAATGATGACGTTATTTGCAAAGCAGACAAGAATAGCGTGAAGGACATTGAGAGTAGATATGCCCCTTTGACAAGCAATTAAGACATAAATTTTGTTTTTTGGCATGGTCAATGCGTTGATCAACAGCCAAAACTATAAAACGTTGACAACGCCCTGTTTTGAGCAATGATTGCATACAGGCGATTGGGCCATATTTTTTGTGGTGAAAGAATGTTGTTTTGTATTCGAATCATTATGAGAATGATTCTTTGAGTTGGAAGCTTGTTGTTCCTTTGTAGCACTTCTACCCTGTGCATCCAATTGTTGACAACGTCTGTCCAACATTAAGCAGCACTCTGACCAAGATGGTAATTTTGTGTAATCGATGAATTCATCCCATTTCTGCTTTGTTTGGTGGTCAACCTTGGTTATAGCCAGATGAATTATGAATGCATCAGATATCTGCTGGTATGAGCCAAGTGACTTCAACGAACTATACAGAGCTGAAAGAGTGTCCACAATGTTTCTTAATTGGTTCGGAACTGGTTTGGAAGACTTCGGAATATCAAACATTGTAGTAACGGTTTCCAAAAGGATTAATGTATCATTGTCGTATCTTTCCTTGAGCCTATTGAGGGCCTTAGGATAGTTTTCGTCCGTTACCTGGAATGCTTTGATTGTTGCTAGGGCTTCTCCACTAATGCAGGAAAATAAATGGTTGAACTTTTCCGATGTAGATATGGTTTGGTCGTTATGAACCAAATTATTAAAAGTATTTATAAAATTTTTATATTCCAAATACTTGCCGTCAAATTTAGGTAGCTTGAGGTTTGGTAGCCGAGTTGATGTGGTTTGAGGCACAAAAAATTACTGTTCTTGTATACTCGGACGCCTTTCTTTACCCATCTGCGTTAGTATGAGACTTTTTGCAGTGATGTATAACTCGTCTATTTCAGTTCTACCTGCTTCTTCGGGCGACAAACGTTCAATTTGATTCTGGCAATATAACGCCTGCTTATAATATGACTCAATGATTCCCAATCTACATTCGAGTTCAGTGTGCGATAAATTTTCAGGGGCTTCAACAATTTTTCTAATTCGGGTAATACTTCCTTTAGAAGACGCTCCCAATGTTTTTAACCCCTATAGAGTCATGCCTCTTTGTGATGAGCCGCTTGCTTCTTGCATTTTAAAGCATTCACTTTCACAGAGTTTAGATAGCAGATAATTTTACCTTTAAGTACAATTCAGGACCCACAAATTGAAGAACTCTATACTTGTATGTGTCCTGTCACGGTCGCCAAATGTTTGAGGACTACCTATTTTGACAATCCGAAAAATTTGCCAAATATGTGATTAGGGCCAAATTTGTTGCTCAAAGGTTCGAATTGAGCTTACTGGGTTACGTTTATTTAATTATTCTTAATAAGTGATCTTCTGCAATTACACTGTTCAGTATCACTGTACCTATTTTAATATAAAATCTTCCGTAAGTAAAAACACCAACTTTATTCTTTTCTTGTAGCTCTTCAACTTCTTTATTTTTTGAAACTAATATTTTTTTATACAAAGGGATAGCGGTTAAATTCCAACTTTAACAAACAAGAGCAACAAAAATATGTAAAACATACAAAGATTTGAACATCGTACTGTAAAACGTTGATATACATATGTTTGTGCAATTGTTTATTGTTACACATATAAATGTGCGTACATACATATGTATATTTTGCGTTGCAGAAATAAATAAACAATATCAAAAACAAAATTGAAAATATTGGGGATGCTCATAAAACTAATATTAATATATTGGTAACAAATTTAAGTTGAAATCAAATAAAAGTGACTTTTTTTTTTTTTTTTTTTAAAGGAGAAGTAACACTCAGGCAATTAATTATGCCTATATATAAATGTGTTACTTTCTTTGGAAAGGGGATAGAGTGTAGAGGAAAAGGTGGTGAAAGGAGGAGAAAAGCTTTTACTTAACAACTCTGCAATTGCGCGTTATGTTTGTTATTAGTGCAGGTTGCAGCGCCTCTGGTGGTAAGATGGCGCCTTAGTCAAGCCAACAACCTTTATTTTATTATTTTACTTCGGTGGCGTTTTTTAGTGTTATACCACCGAAGGAGGGCGCTGTGATAAATATTAGTTATTAGCAGGGAAACCGGAAATATGCTCTAAAAAAAGCGTTTTAGGCGCTTTAAATATGCAGTAAAAACTTTAAAATATGCTCTTAAAATTTAAAAAATATGCTCTTAAAAAAACAAACTTTTACATAATTTTTAACCAAAAAAAATTTACTTAAAACATTTTAAAACATAGAAAATGTTCTTTCGACATCAACTGATGTTACAGGAGCAAATTTAAAAGACAATATTTCTTTAACACTTAGAACGGTTAAGTTTGAATTAGAACTAAAATTTGATATTTAGATGGAGCTATTATTAAAATAGTGCTTATTTTATATTAAAACAAGTAAGAGAGCTATATTCGGCTGTGCCGAATCTTAGCTCACCTTCAAAATAAAAAATTTTAATATTTTTAGGTGAACAAATTTTTTTTTTTCAGTTTTTTCATTTTTTGGATAAAAAAATTTTTCGAATTGTTATTTTAAATTTAAAAAAAAATTTCTGTTTTTTAAATTTTTTTTTTGATGAAAAGCCATCTATTTTTCAATTTTGAATTTTAAACAAAGGAAGTAAAAACCTGTAACACAACAGCGAAAAATAAGTAAGACAAAATTTGTTTTTGATAAACTCAAAATATGCTATTAAACAGTAAAATATGCTCTAAAAACGCAAAATATGACATAAATATGCTCTTAAAACAAATATATGCAAAAATATGTATTTAAGGGTAAAATATGCAAAAATATGCACTAACAAATCGATGCCAAAATTCTTAAATAGTTCTGAAACGTGTAAATATCTTATCCATGTGCTCATTATACTCTCCAGAAAAAACATGCATTTGCATATTTTGGTTTCCCTGGTTATTAGTAAACTAATAATTATTATAAACTGATGTTGTTGATTGGCAGCGGCTGGGAATCGAACCCAGGCCACAAATACCATATCATGCTTAATGATCAAACGCGCTAACCAATTAAGCCACAGCACCCTCATACAATAGTTTTTATGCTAAATTCCCAATTTTATTGATAAATTCACTGAAATTTATTGTTGGGGGATAAGCTAGTTCCTATGCGCATTTCACTGGTTGCTTAGGCCAGATCATCAGGAAACCTTTTCCTAAAAGGCTTTAGATATTATACAAATAAAACCATAGAGTGATTGAGAATTACAGGCACTCAAGCTTTATTTGTAGAAATATCAAAGCATAAACAAAACACCAACAATAAACAGTGATTTTAACTTTTCTTACATTTCCTTACTACAATTGGTAAGTTTCTTGCCGACACAAACTTAAGTGAGTAAAGAAAAAACTAAAATAAAACAACTTGCTTTATTGTTTTCGCAAGAAAATCAAAATAAATTTAATAAATTCATCGTTAAAAGGTTAAAATTAATGTTTTCTGACATTTCTAGAATTATGACTGGAATTTTGTCTATACCTTATTCATCGGATAAGGTCGTAAGAGTATTTTCAATTCAAAACATTATAAAAACAAAAGAAAGGAGTAAACGTCATTGCAAAACCTTGTCTAATCTTATTCAAACCAAAGATTTACTTAAATCTTCAAATACTTGCTGTTTCAATTTAAATGTTTGCACCAAATTATTATCCAAAAATATATAAAAATTGTATATTTGTATTTACATTTACAACTACTTATGATCTCAATTTGTTTTATGTTATTTATATAATTTTTGTTTTTATAAAATATGTCTATATGAATTATAAAAGAATATTTCATAAACAAAAATGTTATAATTATAATTAAACAGAACTGAATTAATTAAATTTTAAGTTATTATTATTTCTATGCTTCAAATGAATTGTTATACGTTTTTCTAGTTGTTTTGTTGTTAATAAATATTAAAAAAAAAATTGTTTTAGTACCCTGGGGTTCAAAAAAGTACTATCAGTAAAATATTTTGTTACCGAAAGAAAAAATCATTTACCATCCCTGATGTGTATGTAATGCATGTGGATTTTTGCTCTCTTCAGTTCTCTAAGCGTGAACACAAACAGCGTTGCCACTGAACACATTTTATTCCTACCAAATTTTTGTCAAAAAACTACCAAAATCGTTTTAAACCTACCATTTTTTTAAAATCATATACTACATATTTTTTTTTTTGGAGAAAATTATGATTTTTTTATTTAAAAAGTATTTACATATCGTCCCCTCAATAAAACAATAGTGTATACGCATATATAGCATTATTTTTATTGCATAATACGAATCTACACAACTGATTCTATATGTGGTCAAAATTTGGTGAAATTCTACTTCCACAAAGTGATTCAAAAGATCAATTGAAATATTACATTTGTTAAGATGACCATACGTCCTTTTTTTAGAGGACAATCATCTATTTGATTTCTTGCCGGTCACCTGTTTTTTTTGTCAAGTCGTATATTTCTGTTCATTGTTCTGTTCATACTCTTCTGAAATTTGTTAAACAAAATTTGGTATTTGTTTAAGCTTTGTTATTTTTTCAAATAAAGCGTCTGTAATTCTCATTCACTCTATAGTATTATTTGTATAATATCTTTAGTTTTTCTAAAACCTTTTGGGAAAAGGTTTCATGATGATCTGGCCTAAGCAACCAGTGAAGTGCGTATAGGAACTAGCTTATCCCCAACAATAAATTTTATGAATTTATCAATAATTGGGAATTCAGCACAATTCTTACCAAAGTTTTTTTTAAATTTGAAATGGAGATTTGACACTGCCGTTAAAAAAAATTAAATTTTGTGGGTCATACCTGCGAATAGGTTAACGGTATCGTAAGAAGACAAAAATTCAAATAAAAGTAAATATGGATATCTTTTAAGTAAAAATATCTTTTATTTTAATATTTCTCAGAATATGTTAATTCTGTTCCTACATTTCTAGTTCTAATGGCCTGAAACACGTTAATGGCGTGTCTCTAAAATTTTGTAACCAGTTTTTGTCCTTTATATCTCATTAGAACTACAGATATGCACACATTTCGATTCGTTTAAATTTTAATTATGATTATGATTAACTTCAAATATTTCATCCGAGCTAAGCTTGTTTTCAATATACACACATTTCTGCTTTTATGTATGCCTATACAATTTGTTTGAACTTCAATATGATTATTTTTATTTTTGAAATAAATATCAATATTATTGTTAATCAGTTCTTTTTTTATAAAATTACTTAAAATTAGTAAAAAGTTAGTTTTATACTGGTATATAAATATGGCAAACGTGAACTTTCAGAATGAAATTCTATATTGAGATTATTAATAATAGGCAATATATATGCATACATATATGTATGTCAAGAATAAAAAATAAGTTTTGACTTTATTAGACATACTTTCGGCCAGTTCTGCTGCTCTTATACCATTTACGTCTTAACCTTTAACTTATGAGGTGGTGGTAAATTTTACACCCTCTCCTCATTTTTTTAAAGTTTTATCAAAAAGGCTTGCGAAATAAAGTGCTTGCTTTTTTGTTTCAAATAACATTTTGCTTTCTTTTTTTTATTTTTTTAAATTAAAATTGTTGTATCTTATTGTTAAAAAGCAAATATTAACGAAAAAATGTTTTTTAAAGTAAAATTTTTTGCAAAAATTATGAGGTGTCAAATTTACACCACATCTGTGACTATGTGAAAAATTTTCACGTCATAAGTTAAAGGTTAAAAACGTGATATAAAATACAATTTTAAACTGTCCCATTGTTCTATAATTCTTGCAATAACACCTTCTAAAGATAACCATCTTGTTTGGCAAACACCTAATATTTTATGAGATTTCACAGAACAGTATTCCTGAAATTCTTTAAGCTCGTTAATTCTTTTGGGACTATGAGAGAAAAAAGTATATATATTACCACAAAGAAGCTCAATATGTTTTGGCAACAAGTTACATGCATAACTACAGCAGAGTTGGAGTGAGTGGCATATGCACTTAATGTAAAACAAGTCAGTTTCATTAGTAAGTAACGCCGTGCCGAAAGAAATCTGTTATAAGTTGGAAAATTGAAACTGCATCTGCCTTAGTGATCTCTAATAATGCGATAAATCTATCTTGTAAATAAATACTTTTTGATCCAACCTACCAAAAATCAATTTAAACTACCTTCCTACCAAACGAAAAAAATCCTACCAAATTTGGTAGGAAAAGCCCAAAACGGCAACGCTGAACACAAACCAACAACAAAATGTGTGCAAAATTCTTGAGAGAAATTATATGAGAGCGAGTCGTAATGATACAACCCGCCATAAGAAATCTTACTTCTACATGACGCGCATTCTATATGATTTATATCTTTGATTCTATGATTTATATTCTTTGATAAAACACAACCAATGTGTATGAACAGTGCACAAGAACTTTGAGTGAAAACTCAAAGCTGAGTTTGTTTTTGCTTCACTGTGTTTCTGTTTTACTTATTTGCTTAACTACAACGACGAGAAAATAAATGAGCAAAGTCAAAAAATAAAAAAATGCTTATTAGCTTATAGTGGTACAGTGAGAAGTTATATGCTTGCGCAGCCAGTCACAGCGATTAATATCACAAATTCTGAAATGCTGCGAGCATTTTCTTATTTTCTAGGAAACAGTCCCGAACTAGTGATTTTACCCATCATTTAGGGTGGGAACTAGTTACTTCATAGCCACGTGACGAGTAATTTTAACACGTGCATGTCCTAAGCAGGAAGTCAATTGACCCTTTTTGATTACAATGAGACTGTCTGATAGCTGTTCGAAAGTAGTCAACGCATTGGATTCACATACTGGTTACATAGACAGTCCAATAAACGATTGCTTGTAAACAAACCTTCCTTCGAAAACTCTCCAATAAATTTCTTCTGGTGGGTATAATAAAGTGCAGTACAAAAAAAAATTTGAAGTGACTTCACCATAGGTTACTAAGAGACACTAAAGTGACATGAAGTAAATCATGCTATGTTATATGGGATACAGTATACTTATGCAAAAATAAAAATAAACTATATGAGAACTATATCAACACAATTTGTATAAAACCAGTTTGTACGAATTACTCACAATACGTGTCAAATGACCAAAATATATAAATTGGAGTCATCCAAGTGATAAGACATTTGTGACAATTACTGTCTTTAAGGGATACATTAAGGGTCCTCATGTAAACGCTTAAATGGCTCTTAACTGTGCAATCTGTGCATTTTTACACTCTCGCAAATGAAGTGGCAAAAAATGTATGGAAATTCGATTGCACAACACCGATAAGTTTGCGCGACAATTTCGACTCGCAAACTTGAATTTATTGTGCATTTGATGAATCAGCTTTACTTTTATTATATAAGAAATAAAAATCAAATAAAATATAAATATTTTGTACATGTGAAAATTGTGTAACTTTGGAAAAGAATTATTGGATTGAATGGCATTGTGTATGAAAACATTAACCAATATCTAGAACGTAAACAAAGTCTTCCAAAATATGTATACCACCGTTTGTTCCAAAGATTTAATTTTCATTCAACAACTTTAGAATTAAAATTTATACAATTTGAAAAAAAAAATTATTAAAGCTTTTGAATTTATTATACCCTTCAGCTTCGTGAGAAGGGTATATATAAGTTTGTCATTCCGTTTGTAATTTCTACATTTTTCATTTCCGACCCTATAAAGTATATATATTCTGGATCCTTATAGATAGCGGAGTCGATTAAGCCATGTCCGTCTGTCTGTCTGTCTGTCTGTCTGTCTGTCTGTCTGTCTGTCTGTCTGTCTGTCTGTCTGTCTGTCTGTCTGTCTGTCCGTCTGTCTGTCTGTCTGTCTGTCTGTTGAAATCAGTTTTCTGAAGACCCCAGATATCTTCGGGATCCAAATCTTCAATAATTCTGTCAGACATGCTTTCGAGAATTTTGCTATTTAAAATCAGCAAAATCGGTCCACAAATGGCTGAGATATGAGGAAAAAACCAAGACTACCTCGATTTTTGACCTATTTTTTTACCTATATCTGGATTACTAAGACATTAATATAGACAATATGGATATCTAATGATAGATATTTCAAAGACATTTGCAAACGTCTTATATAAGACCATAGTAAGTTGGACCTACAATGGGTCAAAATCGGGAAAAAATTTTGAACCCGAATTTTTTTTTTTAAAAAAAAAAATTTTAAAAACAAAAAAAAATTTTAAAATTTAAAAAAAAAATTTTTTAAATTTAAAAAAATTTTTTTTTTCAAATTTAAAAAAAAAAAATTTTAAATTTAAAAAAAAAAAATTAAAATAACAATCGAAAAATTTTTTTTTTCAAAAAATTAAATTTTGTTTACCTAAAAATATTTAAAATTTTGAAGTATAATTTGGTGAAGGGTATATAAGATTCGGCACAGCCGAATATAGCACTCTTACTTGTTTTTATTTGACATTTTTATCAAATACTAGAAAACATCTGTTTTATATTGCATCTCGATTCAATGTTAAAAATGTGGTGGCATTTCGGCTGATTCCAATGAATTTTTTTTTTTATTTTTATTTAAGAAAAATGGTTTGAAGTTACAATATAATATATAACAAAATACAAAAATATAATAAAATATTGTGTCATAAAAGAGATATATATATGTATATATCTGCATTCGGCCTCCATCATCCAAGCAGTGTTGTATTTCCATATTTATGTAGTTGAAAGGAGATCTTGCATCAGGTTTAATTGGTGCTTTTGTTATACAATTTTATTGTATGTATATTATTTATTTTATTTCTCGTTGTATATTTTTTAAAAATTATTATACCCCGCAAAGCTATTCAGCTTGTCTGCAGGAAATTAAGTTTTTTAAAAAAAAATGTATACGATTTTATGTTCAGATTATTTACTACACATAGTTCAGGTTACCTATCATTGCAAACTGATAAAGTATTTTTTTATAAGTTCATTTCTTTTCTTGTTATTTGTATTATTTAAAATTTCAATTAGTATTTTGTTGAGAATTGTTGGCAATGTTACTGTTAGTGTGTTTCTGCGATATTCATTATAAAAACGTTCGACTTTGAATCTTCTGATGGATCTCTGTCTAGTGTTGTGAGCATGATCAATTGGCTTTAAAAAACTGGTTTTATCAAATTCTTGTATTATTGTTATATTATATATATTTTTGACATTAAGGATATGTAGTTCTTTTGCAGTATTGCTAGAACTTTTTTTCATACGAGTGTTGTGATTTGTTGTGTTATCGTTATCTGTACTGTTGATGTGATATTGATGTTTTTTCCATAAAAGTTTAAGTAAAGTATCTTGTGTTTTTTGTAATGTGCTGTTGTATTTAACATTTCCCCATGCTGCTACTCCATGTCTGATATAGGATTCTGCTAATGAAAAGTACGCCTGACGCAGTACACTATAAGTGCAGCAGTTACTTAAGTGGTATAACATACACATCTGCTCAAAATAATAGATACACCTAATTGGAAAAAATTTAAATGGCGGTAACATTGAAAATTTCCTCGCAAGCGTTAAGAATACATCATATTATTAAAATTTCTATCTGGCAATGTCATGTCAGTCAAAAATCTGGCAACTATTTGCTTTCATGTTGATTTTTAAAAACGAATTTATTTGAATTACAAAAAATTATTTGCTCATAAAAATAGATACACATCAGTAATTTGTAATTTGTTTATATACAATTTTTTTTTTGTGCAATTTTTTGTTCCTGTTTACGTGAAACAGTAAGTATAATTTAAATTTTAGCAACAATTTTATAAAAAATAGGACTCTTTTGAAGAAAATGGGACGAAATCATCATTGTACCGAAGATGAGAAAAAAATTGTTCAAACGATGAGAAATCAAGGAAAATCATTACGGGAAATAGCAAAGAGCATAGGAAGATCTTTACATTTTGTCCAAAATGCTTTATCTAAAAAACAAAAAAGAGAAACTCGCGGTAGACCAAAGAAAACCAGTCCAGAAACAGATAGGCGGATCGTCCTTATGGTTAAAAAAGACCCTTTCATATCATCGAAAGCTATTTCTGCGGAGCTATGTAACGAAATCAGTCCACAAACAGTTCGTCGTCGTCTTTTACAAGCTAAATTGCCGGGAAGAATTGCCAGAAAAGTGCCACTAATGCGCCAAAAAAATATCAAGACAAGATTAGAATTTGCTAAAGAGCACTTACAATGGTCCGGGTGTGAAGGCGAAAAAAAATGGAGAAATATTTTATGGAGCGACGAAACAAAAATAAATTTGTTTGGAAACGACTGCCAAAGAAATGTACGCCGACCAAAAGGAAAAGAATTCCACGTTAAATTTACAAAAAAGACGGTAAAACATGGCGGGGGAAACATAATGGTTTGGGGTTGCTTTTCATGGAATGGTGTTGGTCCGATATTCCGAATAGAAGATACCATGAATGCTAGTGGGTATAGAGACATATTGGAAAACGTAATGCTTCCATATGCATCGGAAAATATGCCATTAATATGGACATTCCAGCAGGACAACGACCGATGACATAGTTCAAGATTAGTTAAAAACTGGTTCTTGGAGAATAACGTACCTGTTTTAAGCTGGCCCAGCCAATCCCCTTATTTAAACCCAATAGAAAACTTGTGGAGTGAATTAAAGATAAGGCTTTCGAAGGAAGTTTTCAAAAATAAAGACGATTTATGGGAGAAAACGCAAAAAATATGGTACGAGATTCCATTGGAGAAGTGTCAGAACTTGATATCCAGTATGCCCAGAAGAGTGGAGAAAGTTTTACAAAACAAAGGTGGATATACTGGATACTAGCTTTACTTTAATAATAAACTAATTTTTTTAAGATAAAATTTATTAGCTTTTGTTTAATAAGAATTTTTAAAAATGTATCTATTATTATGAGCACCAAATTTTTCGAAATTTAATTTACTTTATAATATTTATTATTAATTATGAAATATTTTGTTTTTGTTTTTTACTCTCCTTTTAACTATAAATAAAAATCGACTGAATTTTTTTTATAATTTTACAATATACCATTATTTTTTTTCGTTTTTAAAAAATAAATTTTGGTGTATCTATTATTTTGAGCAGATGTGTATATGACGCTTTTCGAAGTTTCTTTTGCAGATTCTCGATGTGGGTCTTCCATTTAAATTTGCTGTCAACATATACTCCCAGATACTTATATGAGTTGACCATTTCTATTATGGTTGTACAAGTGTCGTTAATGTTTGGGTTATTCAAAGCGTTTTTGTGTAGACTTATTCCGTATTATGGAATTTTAGTTTAATATTTGAGTTAGTAAGATGAGGCGGTTTAATATGCATGATTTTAGTTTTACTAGCATTAATGATGAGACCGCTATCGTGTCACCATTTCGTTGCAATATCTAATTGTTTTTGCATTGTTTCTGTTGCTTTTTCAAAACTATTGCCGTGTCATCAGCATACGCAAATGTTGTACCTTCTAGACAATTCATTAGGTCATTTGCGTATATTATATAAAGAATTGGACCCAGTTTTGATCCTTGTGGTACGCCGCAATCATATGATATCTTATTGCTGAAGTTGTTATTGATTTTAACGCAGTAATATCTATTTTCTAGATAATTTTTAAACCAGTGTAGTATGTTTCCTCTTATTCCATTTCTTTCTAGAGTTTGAACTAGTTTGGTATGCGATAGAGTATCAAATGCTTTACTAAAATCGATAAACAACACTAAGACATGCATTTTCTTACTCAAACATCCATTAATGTAGCTAGAAAAGTATCCTAATTATTTGTTTATATTTTTCCCTTTTTGGAATCCAAACTGATTTTTGTTTATAATTTTAAATTTTTGTAAGAAATCTGTGAGTCTTCTGACGATAATTTCTTCCAATTTTCTCCAATTTTATCAATTACTGATAATATTGATATTGGCCTATAATTATTAAAATCAGTTTTATTACCACTTTTATGTACTGGCCTCACTATAGACTTTTTAAGTAAATCAGGCACAATTGCTTGTTCTAAACTCAAATTTACTAGTTTGGTAATAATCGGCGTCAAAAAACTAGCATGTATTTTTAGGTCTTTTGCTCGAATCCCATCAGCTCCTGCACCTTTTCTGATATTAAGTGTTTTCAGAATGTAGTAGATTTCTTCATCATTTGTACCATCAATGTATATTGAGTTTTGTATAGATGTGCTAATATTATTTGTGGTTTTTATGTTACAGCTGTGTATTATTTTTTTTTACATTCGTATTGAAGTTTAATGCAAAACTATTTACAGTGTTATTTATATTTTGAGTTTTGAAACTTTTATTTATAAAACTATCAATATTAGTAGTTTTTTTTGCCAATTATTTCATTTATTAATTGCCAGGTAGCGCGTATATCGCTTCTGTTTTCAACAAATTTATTTCTATAATACATAATTGTTTTTTTCATAAATTATTTTTTTGTTCAATAAATTTCTAAATGTCGTATATTCTTGTTCATATATTTTGTTTTTTGGATTATTTCTCCATTTTTTAAAAAGTTTATCCCGCGTATCACAGTATTTAACAATTTCTTCACTAATCCACGGATTTATCGATCTTTTTTACTAGTTTTTGATTTTTTACTTGATTTTTTATATATTTCATTGAATATTTCATGTATTTTGTTGTAAAGATCATTTGTATTTGATATCTGTTGAGCTATTGAATTCCAATTTGTTTTTTTGATCTGTTTATTAATTTTAATATTATTATATTGTGGCCCCAAGCTAGACGTGGTTAGCACACTCTGGTTGTTTACTTCTTCATTTATACAACAATAGAGAGAGTAATGGTCAGATATGTTTGTTGTTATTATTAGAGGATGTGCTTTTGTTGTTGCTTTATTGTTTCTTAAAAAGAGATGATCGATGCACGTTCTTGTGTTTTTTTGGATATCTTCACGTGTACTCTCGCTTCTCATACATTGCAGTCCATTACACATTATCATATTAAGATATGTTGTTGTTGTAATGTTCTCTTAATATGTCTATATTTATATCTCCCACTAGTATAATCTCTTGTTTTTTCTTTATATTATTTATGATTGTATCAAGTTCGTTGACAAACGATGTAATATTTTCGTGTGGGGGACGATAAATGGAAAGTAAAGAAAATATTTTGTTGTTAATATTTACATCTATTTGTATGATTTCAAAAGAGTTAGTTTCTAGAGAGATTTCAGTAAAATTTAAATCTTCTGCAATGTACACAGCAATTCCTCCTCCTCTATTTACTCTGTTGAAAAAAATTGAGTTAAAACCTCTTACATTGTAAAAAATGTTTTCATTTTATATTGGTTTCAACTAAGATAATGAATTTAATTTTGGTTATTATATTATTTATTGTTGCTAGAAAAGAAGTAAAGTTGAGTCTTAGCGAGCGTATGTTCATGTATATTAGGGATATGGGATAACTTATGAAGTCTTTATTAATTTGATTAAAAGTATTTAAAGTTTGTTTTTTATTATTAATTCATTATTTTATTTTAAACAGATAACATATGTATAAAGATTGTGTGTTTAGTTTACATGGAATTATTAATGGATTCGATATCCGCGGCATTATTGATGACAAATAAATGAGAGTTTTCAGTTTTGCGTGCAAAAATATTTCCGTTGCGTACGCATACATATTTCCAATTTGCCTCTTTTGCTTTAGTTTTAGCTAGCCATAGAAGACGACGGTTGTTGAACGTTAGTTGATCGTTTATGTATATGGGGGATTTCATGTCAAGTGAACCAACTTTTGAAATCGATGTCTTCCGATCGGGATGAAATTTGCACCAAGGTTAGCTCTATTGGATAGTAACTCAGACACAATTTTTCAACAACATCGGTCGAGAACTCTCTGAGTTATAGGGGGTAAAATTTTGACAATTTGGTCAAACAGGGGTTTTTTCTTATCCATGTAACTTATTACCTATTGTTCTTAGCAAAATGTGTTCCAAATAGTATAGATAGCTATTTCTTCGATCTTTCGAAAAAAAATATTTAAAAAAAAAATAAAAAATTTTTAATATTTTTTTTCCGAAATCAAAAACTTTTTTGACTTTATACGCTATTTTTTTTTTTTTTCTTAAAATAAAGTTTAGATATTTTCCTTGAACACCTACTTGGTCGCTTAGTGGGATGCGAGTGGGATATCTATCAAAATAAATATTTTGTAACTTAAAACATAAAATTTTTGACTTTTTTTGCAAAATCAAAAACTTTGTTGACTTTTTTTTTTTCAAAATGGACCCTTTTTTAATCTTTTTTTTTAGGTCAAACAAAAGCTTAGATATTATCCTTGAAGACCCTTTTGGTCGCTTAGTGGGATGCGAGTGGGATATCTATCAAAATAAATATTTTTTAACTCAAGACTTACAATTTTTGACTTTTTTTTTTGCAAATACGATTTTTTTTCCTAATGGGCCCTTTTTTTAAAATTTTTTTTGTAGTCAAAAGAAAGCTTAGGTCCATTCCTTTAAGATATTTTTAGTCCCTTAGTGGGATGCGAGTGGGATATCTATCAAAATAAATATTTTGTAACGCAAGACATACAATTTTTTAATTTTTTTTTGCAAAATCAAAATTTTTTTCCAATATGGGCCCTTTTTTAATTTTTTTTTTTGCTCAAAAGAAAGCCTAGGTCCATTCCTTTAAGATATTTTTAGTCCCTTAGTGGGATGCGAGTGGGATATCTATCAAAATAAATGTTTTAACACAAAAATTGTATGTCTTGAGTTACAAAACATTTATTTTGATATATATCCCACTCGCATCCCACTAAGCGATCAAAACCATCTTAAAGGAATAGGCCTAAGCTTTCTTTATAGCAAAAAAAAAAATTACAAAAAGGGCCCATTTTAAAAAAAAGTCAAAAAAGTTTTTGATTTTGCCAAAAAATCAAAAATTGTATATCTTGAGTTACAAAATATTTATTTTGATAGATATCCCACTCGTATCCCACTAAGGGACCTAAAATATCTTAAAGGAATGGACCTAAGCTTTCTTTTGACTAAAAAAAAATTTTTAAAAAAGGGCCCATTTTGAAAAAAAATTCGAATTTGCAAAAAAAAAGTCAATAATTGAATGTCTTGAGTTACAACATTTTTATTTTAATAGATATCCTACTCACATCTTCCTAAGTGACAAAATAGGTCTTAAAGGAAAAGACCTAAGCTTTCTTTTGAGCAA
The DNA here is from genome assembly GCF_958450345.1 of Calliphora vicina. NCBI lineage: Eukaryota > Metazoa > Arthropoda > Insecta > Diptera > Calliphoridae > Calliphora > Calliphora vicina. Next base: position 75,393,282 of record NC_088781.1, read on the forward strand.
AAAAAATTTTTAAAAAAAAGTCCCATATTGGAAAAAAATTTCGATTTTGCAAAAAAAAATTAAAAAATTGTATGTCTTGCGTTACAAAATATTTATTTTGATAGATATCCCACTCGCATCCCACTAAGGGACTAAAAATATCTTAAAGGAATGGACCTAGGCTTTCTTTTGAGCAAAAAAAAAATTAAAAAAGGGCCCATATTGGAAAAAAATTTTGATTTTGCAAAAAAAAATTAAAAAATTGTATGTCTTGCGTTACAAAATATTTATTTTGATAGATATCCTACTCGCATCCCACTAAGGGACTAAAAATATCTTAAAGGAATGGACCTAAGCTTTCTTTTGACTACAAAAAAATTTTAAAAAAAGGGCCCATTTGGAAAAAAAATCGTATTTGCAAAAAAAAAAGTCAAAAATTGTAAGTCTTGAGTTAAAAAATATTTATTTTGATAGATATCCCACTCGCATCCCACTAAGCGACCAAAAGGGTCTTCAAGGATAATATCTAAGCTTTTGTTTGACCTAAAAAAAAAGATTAAAAAAGGGTCCATTTTGAAAAAAAAAAAAAAGTCAACAAAGTTTTTGATTTTGCAAAAAAAGTCAAAAATTTTATGTTTTGAGTTACAAAATATTTATTTTGATAGATATCCCACTCGCATCCCACTAAGCGACCAAGTAGGTGTTCAAGGAAAATATCTAAACTTTATTTTAAGAAAAAAAAAAAAAAAAATAGCGTATTTTAAAAAAAAGTCAAAAAAGTTTTTGATTTCGGAAAAAAAATATTAAAAATTTTTTATTTTTTTTTTTAAATATTTTTTTTCGAAAGATCGAAGAAATAGCTATCTATACTATTTGGAACACATTTTGCTAAGAACAATAGGTAATAAGTTACATGGATAAGAAAAAACCCCTGTTTGACCAAATTGTCAAAATTTTACCCCCTATAACTCAGAGAGTTCTCGACCGATGTTGTTGAAAAATTGTGTCTGAGTTACTATCCAATAGAGCTAACCTTGGTGCAAATTTCATCCCGATCGGAAGACATCGATTTCAAAAGTTGGTTCACTTGACATGAAATCCCCCATATATATGGGGCATTTCACGTCAAGTGAACCAACTTTTGAAATCGATGTCTTCCGATCGCGATGAAATTTGCACCAATGTTAGTTCTATTGGATAGTAATTCGGACACCATTTTTCAACAAGATCGGTCAAGAACTCTCTGAGTTATAGGAGGTCAAAATTTGACGTTTTGGCCAAACAGGTGTTTTTTTTTATCCATATAACTTATTACCTATTGTTCTTAGCAAAATGTGTCCCAAATAGTTTAGACAGCTATTTATGCAATCTTTCGAAAAAAAAAAATTAAAAAAATTTAATAAAATATTTTTGATTTTTTTTTTAAATCAAAAATATTTTTGACTTTTTTTTCAAAATGGGCCCTTTTTATTTTTTTTAAGAAAGCTTAGGTCTTTTCCTAAGCGACCTATATGGTCGCTTAGTGGGATGCGAGTGGGATATCTATCAAAAAAATATTTTGTAACTCAAGATTTAAAATTTTTGAATTTTTTTACAAAATCAAAAACTTTGTTGACTTTTTTTAAAAAAATGGACCCATTTTTTAATTTTTTTTTTTTTGCTCAGAAGAAAGCTTATGTGTTTTCCTTTAACACCCTTTTTGTCGCTTAGTGGGATGCGAGTGGGATATCTATAAAAAAAATGTTTTGTAACTCAAGACATACAATTTTTTACTTTTTTTTGAAAAATCAAAAACCTTTTTGACTTTTTTTTTCCAAAATGGACTCTGTTTTTATTAATTTTTTTTCTCAAAAGAAAGCTTAGGTCTTTTCCTTTAAAACCTTTTTGGTAGCTTAGTGGGATGCGAGTGGGATATCTATCAAAATAAATGTTTTGTAACTCAAGACAAATGTTTTTAAATTGATTTTTTTCATATTTGTGTGTAAGTGTTTCTAAAACCTTAAAAATAAAAACCACAACAACTGACCGATAATAGCCACTGGAGGGGTGCAATATGAGGCCGACCGCTATTAATTTTCCACCCCCAAAATTTGAGTTTTGTATCTTGCGGCTTTTTTAGTCAATCCTAGAGGTAGTTTTCAGCGCACGTGATTTTCATTGTTAAAATATCAGGTGCCAGAGAAACAAATCTTTGGAATCAAGTGGAAATATTTTATGGCCCTTCTCCGAAGTACCAGTTTATTTATTATTTTATGACATTTGACTTTAAGAAGTGGGTGGAGAGGTAGAAGTTGACAGGTAGGTTATTTATATGGTGGTTTATTTTTATTATTATTTGTAACATTTGGTTAAACTAGGTACTTTAGTATGTAAGCCCTTCTTGACCCTAATAAAAGATTTTAGACTCATTCATTAAAACGTACTACCTATATGATCTTAAAAAACTATTTATTGTCATTCTGAAGACATACGGAAATCAGTTTTTTAGAAACAGCGTTAAAGTTAAGACGTGTGTTATTTACATAAATACTTACAAAATTCAAAATGTCTACGACTTCTAAAAAGGCTAAGGTTGAAAATGAAATTTATTCGTCTTTTTGTTTTAATCCCTTTAACAAAATGAAGCACAGATCATCAGATATGCGAAATATTTCCGACGGCTTATTAAAAAAATTCCCTACGCTGTCAAAACGATTGAAAATTTGTGGATCATGCAGGAAAGAGCTCGGAAAGTTGAACGAATTACCGAATTTGAATAGTAATGAGCTTTGCGTTGAAGTTATTCCAGATGAAGACAAAAGTAATTCCGAGAATGAAGACAGAACTGTTGATGATGATGGTTATTCTAACTTTTTAACTCACACAGTATGTGTTTGTATTTACCATGAAAATGTTAAATTGATGTTGAAGGAAATCAACTTAAATTACTTAAAAGATGATTCATCAGAAGATTTACACCATTACCGCGATTGCCTTAAATTGACTATGTGCCCTAATGCTACAACTTCTTGCCACTTAGGTGAATGTTCGAATTGCCCGGAAACCACATCCATCAAAGAAAATTTAATCAACTCTTTTGATCGAGAATGTATTGAGGAGTTAAAATTTGAATCTTGGCTTCAGACTGAAAGATGCACACTGAAAACCATAATTTTAAATGTGGATGATTTTGTGGATGAATTGTGTAGAGGATTGCTAAATTTGAGAACCCATGACTTTTTAGTCAAAGAGCAGTGTTCATTCTTCAAGGACTTGAAAACACATTTGAAGTCTGGTGAATTCATTATTTCATTTGATTTCGCAGAGAACTATAAATATGTTCTTCAGGATTCCATACAAGCATTCCACTTCAATAACGACCAAGCAACTATATTCACAGTAGTTATTTACTACATGAAAGAAGAAAACCTGGAACACAAAAGTATGGCAATCATATCCGACGATTTAAAACATGACACCGTTGCAGTTTATGAGTACCAGAAGATAATACTAAATTATCTAAAATCAAAATTTACAGTAGAAAAGGTATACTACGTTTCGGACGGAGCTCGTCAACATTTTAAAAACAAAAGTAGCTTCGCAAATCTTACAGCTCATGAAAAAGATTTTGGAATGCCAGCTGAGTGGCATTTTCATCCTACTGCTCATGGTAAAGGAGCATGTGATGGTATTGGAGCAAAAAAGAAATGCAGCGAAGTATAGCCTCCAGTGCTCTCATCAAGATCGCATCTTAGATGCGACTGCTTTATTCCATTGGGCAAAGAATTATTGTAAAGAAACTAAAATAGTTTTTAGTAGCAAAGAGGATCATGAGGAAACATTGAAAACACTAAAGAGCAGATTCGATGCTGCGGTAACAATCGATGGCACTGCTCAATACCATGCTTTAATACCGCTTGTCGATGGAAGACTGAAATTAAAAAAGTTTTCTGCATCTACTCAATGCGATTTCTTTCCAAAGCCAAAAAAGAAGCCAGCAGCGAAATCAGTAGCTGAATCTAATAACGCCAAGAAAGGATTGACAAAAAAAAGCAGCTAATAAAGGTGACAAATAAGGAGGATAAAAGTATGGATATTTGAAAATTTAAAAACTTCATAAATTAAGTGTAAAAATAGTTATTATATAAATTGATCTATTGTGATTAAGATTAAATTTTACTAAATTATTCATCTTTTTATTATTATATATTAAATTAATTATTATTACAAATAAATAACAAAATTAAATTATTCAACATTTCCATAGAAAAAAAGTGATTTTTATTCCTGAGGTTAACATATTATGGGTATTACAGTATCGAGGCTATGAAATTTTAGTTGGGTATGTTACATACCATCGGAAAGGCTAATGTGTCTAGTTTCTCTGCGTAAGTTTAATTTTTAAGGTTTACACACAAATATTGAAAAAAATTAAAATAGTGCAAATTTAAAAACCTTTGTCTTGAGTTACAAAACATTTATTTTGATAGATATCCCACTTGCATCCCACTAAGCGACCAAAAAGGTTTTAAAGGAAAAGACCTAAGCTTTCTTTTGAGAAAAAAAATTAATAAAAAAAGAGTCCATTTTGGAAAAAAAAAGTCAAAAAGATTTTTGATTTTTCAAAAAAAAGTAAAAAATTGTATGTCTTGAGTTACAAAACATTTTTTTATAGATATCCCACTCGCATCCCACTAAGCGACAAAAAGAAAGCTTTCTTCTGAGCAAAAAAAAAATTAAAAAATGGGTCCATTTTTTTAAAAAAAGTCAACAAAGTTTTTGGTTTTTCAAAAAAATTCAAAAATTTTAAATCTTGAGTTACAAAATATTTTTTTTGATAGATACCCAATCGCATCCCACTAAGCGACCATATAGGTCGATTAGGAAAAGACCTAAGCTTTCTTAACAAAAATAAAAATAAAAAGGGCCCATTTTGAAAAAAAAAAGTCAAAAATATTTTTGATTTAAAAAAAAAAATCAAAAATATTTTATTAAATTTTTTTAATTTTTTTAAATAGCTATCTAAACTATTTGGGACACATTTTGCTAAGAACAATAGGTAATAAGTTATATGGATAAAAAAAAACACCAGTTTGGCCAAAATGTCAAATTTTGACCTCCTATAACTCAGAGAGTTCTTGACCGATCTTGTTGAAAAATGGTGTCCGAATTACTATCCAATAGAGCTAACATTGGTGCAAATTTCATCGCGATCGGAAGACATCGATTTCAAAAGTTGGTTCACTTGACGTGAATGCCCCATATTTATTTTCGTTATTGCTATTATTATTTATAATGTTTGCAGGACTCTATGTCTTCAATTCAAAAATTCAGTACGATAATTGACGACTTGTTCTTCGTTCATTACTGTGTCAATCGATTTGTATTTTATTGTTTCGCCAGGCACTTTAGTCATCGAGCTTGCTAACATCATAATTTTTTGATGCCAAAATTGCACGTTCCCACAGCCAATCCGGGAGCGATTGGCTTCTAGTTAGCCTTTCGATATGCTGTTGAGGTGTCTCTGCAGCTATCAAGGAAGATGCATTGCGACGCATTTGTGAAGCAGTGATTCTCGTTCTCTTCTGCGGCTCTAGACGGAAACAAATTTTATTTGAATAAACCGTTATTTTTTATTAAAAGTAGAGTAAACAAAATTGTTTATCACAGACCGAAAATCAAAAATGTGACTTTGAAAATTTCATCAAAATCGGTACAGCCATTTTTGAGTCCATACGGAACATACATACACTAGAGTGTCCCTTGTAGCAAATAACTAGTTATTAGTATAACAAATGAGATGTAACATTAGAAGTTTAGGTAGCATGCTAAAATTTTCCGGCTCCTAACTCGTCGGCAATTGGGGTAGGTTTTTTTTCTAAACTTATGTGTGCTAGCTACGGAATATAGTTATTTTAACTTTGCATGCATTATATAAAAACAACAAAAGGAAAAGTGTTGATATAACAAAAATGACCAATGCGTCTACTGATGTTTATACGCATAATCCCCTCCCAACCATGACCATGTTGTAAATTGCTAAATAAAATATTATAATAACATGACCCCTAATATTTCTTAACCTTTTCTAAAGATTGACCAGAAATCACAATACTTTAAATTAGTTCGACATTATAAATTTAAAATTTATTAATTTATAAAAAAAAATAATTCCTTCAATAATAATATTTAATTTTGTAATATTTCAACTAAGCAATAAATAATATTCAATCGAAATAACAATACATACTATTATTAACATTTAAAAATAAAAAAAATTAAATCTAATAATTTTAGAGGGCAAAAATTAAAAAAATATATGTTCAAACATTTAAAAAAACAATAAAAAAAGAAAACATTAATGTGAACAAAAAAATATTAAAAAAATCTTGGGTTTTGTTGGGATTCGATCCCTTGACTTTACCGACGCGAGACTTCAACGCTATGTACTATGCCACATAAGACATGAAAAGTTTGTGACTAAATGTTATGTTAGGTTATCTATTGTTAATGTTATATTTGAAAAAAAAAATATATGAAAAAAATTAAATATAAATTCACTCAACAATGTTATTAAGAGTGTAGAGCAGAACTGCTAATATCATTTTAATATTTAAAATTCATTTATAAAATGAATACATTTTATATCCTGTGTAAACTAATATGCAATAAAATAAAGGATTTGTTAGAATTACTTTGTTTTTTTCCGGGTTTCCAAGGAAAGATCTTTCGCTGGCTCCTGGGTCAGGTGACAAGAATATTATTTGTGAATACAATTTTAATAACTATTTTGTTGCATATTTTTAGGGATACAAAAAAATCTTTCTGATTTTACTAACTTTGTTCTTTTGTTTTTTTTTTTTTATTTATAACTTTGTCACAAGAATGCAATATTTGGGTACTTTATTTTTTTGTCCGTTTACTAAATTATGGTGATTTTGTTTTATATATTTTAACTTTTTATAATAATAAATAATTTTTTTGTTAAGCACTTTATATGTTTTTTTTATTATTTATTCTTCTGATGATGAACCTGGTAAGTAAATGATTTTGGTGGTGATTGTGTTGAAATGGGTAGGTAAATGACGGGCTTTCCTGGAGGTTACCCGTAACCTCAAAAATTTGGTTTCACAACAAAACGAAATCTGTGTGGTTTTTTACTTTAAACAAATACAATTTTTATAAAGTTATGTATGTGAAACATATAGTTTATGTAGTATGTACCTTTTTCTTTTTGTTTATTAACATAGATTCATCGAAACAAACACTTTGAGGTTAAAAAAACTCCCAACTTTATATTTAAAGAAAAGTATAATTGCCTCTAAATAAGACGAGAAAATAAATGTATAGTTTGGGCAAGAAAATTAAAATCAAAAGTTTATTTCTTCAAGAAAATTACAAAATGTTTGAAGAAACCGCAAAAATGAAAAATTGTTGGCCCAAATAAAAGTTTAACAGTCTTATGAAAAAAAACTTACAATATGCTTACTAACCATTGTTAAGCAAAATTCGATAAAAGTATATCCAAAAACGAAAATTAGCTTAAAACACCTGTAGTAAATCATTGTTAAATATATTGTTACGAAATTGTACTTGAATTCAAATATAACGATTTTAAGGGCTGATTTAAAAGTAGCATAATGCTTTCAAATAACAGTGCTGTAATGACAGACTGTAACATATCTGTGGGCATTGTTAAATAAAAGCTTTCAGTTGATTTGATCGTAAGTTGGCAACGCTGTATTCGAATATTCAGTTAAAGAACATTGTAGAAAGTACACCACAGATGGCGTATGATCTAGAATATTCGAACTTTGACAGTTAAAGAGCTTTCTAGATGGTAATGCAGTGTTATAAATAGTGGCAGAGGTTGCAGTCGTGAGTGAGTTGATCAGAGACGCTTTTCGAGGAAACATCATCTAAGTGCCTTAAAGTGTGTTGTGTTTGTTTTCAAAGTAAATTCGTGTACATTATAAATTGTGTCTGTAATTCTGAGAATTTATAAACGTGTATAAGAAAACATTGAGTGGCTATTTAATTCTGTTGTTGTTGTACATTTTAAATAAATAAAGAGTTGTTACAATTTTTAAACTACTAATCGGCTTTTATTTGCAATCAAAAGTATCCGGTTTATTTAAAGGAAATAAACCAGCGTTTTGAAAAGGTTAAAACGTAACAATTGGTGTCAGAAGTGGGATTGCAAAATAATAAGCATGAAGTTTGAGGAACTAAAAGTTGAACAACTCAAGAAAGAATTGAGTAAGTTGGAGTTACCAACAGCAGGTAATAAGGCGGAATTGCAGAAGAGGCTGATAGACGAATTCAAGCGGCGTGATATTGACATCGGTGCTTACGAATTCGAGTATAAGGAAGAAATGGAAGTTTCTACACGTTCAGCAACAAGCAGCATGGATTTAAGCACAATGATTGCGGCTATGATGAAAAAGATGTAAGGAATGCAAATGAAACTTCAAGAAACTTCTAAAGTAAACAACGAGAACCTGGAAGCGAAAATGAACGAAAATTCGAAACAGCTTGCGGAGGTTAAAACTGAACTTCTAGCTGAAGTCAAAGAAGAATTTCAAGAAACTTCTAGAGTCAACAATGAAAAATTATTAGCTGAAGTTCAAGTCAACAACGAGAAACTCCTAGCTGAAATGGAAGCGAAATTTCAAGAATCATCTAGAGTCACAGACGAGAAAATTCAGGAAATGTCTGAAGCTTTTAACAGCAGAGTGAATGGTATTGACCAGAAGGTGTCAGATTTAGAAAATGGTGTTGATCAAAAACTGCATGACCTAGAAACAAAGGTTAATAATCTTCAATGCCAAGATGGACCGGTGCGAGTTATTTCAGAAGCATCTAGCAGAATAAAGGCCCCTAGTTTTGATGGCAGCACACCATTTAATGTTTTCAAGTTCCAGTTTGATACAGTTGCCATTAGAAACATGTGGAACAATGAAGAAAAAGCTATAGAATTGATATTGGCCTTAAAAGGGAATGCCGCAGTAGTTCTTGAAAGCGTGCCAGTAAGCAACATAAATTGTTATGATGACATAATGGAGGCGCTACAACGTAAGTACGGTGGCGAGCATAAGAAAGAATTATACCGAATGGAATTGCGTGGTAGAGTGCAGAATGCCAATGAGACGCTACAAGATTTTGCGATGGAAATCGAGCGTTTGCTACAGCTTATTTATCCTGGGGAGAACCATCCGATTTTGGAGCATTTGAAGATAGAGGTATTTGTGAATGGTATTCGCGATCCAGAGATGAAATATGCGGTATGTGCCACACCAAAGTCATCATTCTTTGAAACCGTCTCATTCGCGCTGTTACAATAAACAGCAAAGATAATTTCAAAACCCCAGGTGTGTAATGTGCGGTAAATCGAGGTTGTCGCTGAAAATGATAGAAGTATGGTCAACGAATTAAAGGAACTAATAGATGCAGTTTTAGAGGCATTAAGTAAGAGACAAACTAAAGCCAAAGTTAAATGTTATAACTGTGGAAAAATGGGTCACATTCAGCGAAAATGCAGAGCACCAATAAAGCGAATCAGATATGTTTCAGCATCAAGAAATAACCAGCTGGCGAATCATCAAGCATTACAGGAGCCACCTTTAAAGCGAGCTTGCACTGAGGGACAGGATCTGACACCCACACCTGATGGCCCTACCATCTCCATATCAGTACTGCAGCAGGAAAATAACAATCTTACTGCTAGTGGGTACATCAACGGTCGGAAGCACATCCTTACTATGGACACGGGAGCGTCGCAGTCTATCATCAGAACAGATTTAGTAAAGAAATCGATGGAACCAATTTGCAATGTAAGTCTACGCACCGCTACTGGAGAGCCTGCCACTGTCCATGGTAAAGTTAATGTGAAACTAACTATTGGTGGTATTAGCGTAAATCATGTCTTTGTTGTTGCCGATATTGTGGACGAAGTACTCATTGGTGCAGACTTCATAATTAATCACAGCATTACTTTGGATATGGGACAAAAAGTCATGAATTGGCGACATGTTAAAATACCCCTTGACGTCGGATATGAGAGCAAGTCGCAAGTAAGAAAGTTAGTTTTTGTTGAGCACAAAAGGTTGCCACCGCAGTCAGAGGATTTGGTATGGGCCCGTGAGGAAGTGGTGGATTGTATAGACAATGGTTTGTTGGTGTTGGAACCAGCAGAAGTGAAAAGTGGGCATGTAACAATGGAGGCCCCCGTTGAACAGTGCAACGGCGGAATGGTTCCTGTTGGATTGCTTGGTCTGTCCCGCAGAGAAAATATCATCAGGCCGGGTTCCAAGATGGGTGAAGGTGCTTCAGCAGAAAAAGAAATGCATGAACTCATTCGGAGACGAATTAAAATAACAAATGACCAAATGAAAAGCCGATATAGCTCACAACGTAATAAGGGTTTGTCATCCAAATTAAGGAATCACTGCAAAGGACCACATAGGGTGGTTAAGAAATTGGACGACATGGATTATAGAATACGGAAATGTGGAAGACCGATATCGGGAATTAAAGTTGAACATCTGAAACGTCTAGCCGCCTATGGGAGAAGTGAATCTATGCCTATTCGGGACGAACAGGCTTAAGCGGGGGGCAGTGTTACGAAATTGTACTTGAATTCAAATATAACGATTTTAAGGGCTGATTTAAAAGTAGCATAATGCTTTCAAATAACAGTGCTGTAATGGCAGACTGTAACATATCTGTGGGCATTGTTAAATAAAAGCTTTCAGTTGATTTGATCGTAAGTTGGCAACGCTGTATTCGAATATTCAGTTAAAGAACATTGTAGAAAGTACACCACAGATGGCGTATGATCTAGAATATTCGAACTTTGACAGTTAAAGAGCTTTCTAGATGGTAATGCAGTGTTATAAATAGTGGCAGAGGTTGCAGTCGTGAGTGAGTTGATCCGAGACGCTTTTCGAGGAAACATCATCTAAGAGCCTTAAAGTGTGTTGTGTTTGTTTTCAAAGTAAATTCGTGTACATTATAAATTGTGTCTGTAATTCTGAGAATTTATAAACGTGTATAAGAAAACATTGAGTGGCTATTTAATTCTGTTGTTGTTGTACATTTTAAATAAATAAAGAGTTGTTACAATTTTTAAACTACTAAACGGCTTTTATTTGCAATCAAAAGTATCCGGTTTATTTAAAGGAAATAAACCAGCGTTTTGAAAAGGTTAAAACGTAACAACCTATTTTAAGGAATTCTTTTTACTTTTTATCTTAAAAAAGAGGATTTTAAAGATAAATTTGGAATAACAGACGATACTATTGCAATTGCTAAACACAATTTCCACTCCGCTGGCGAATAAGTTCCATTTTAATAGTATATGATTTTGTTTGATATTCCTCCGGCAGTGAACTACATGAGGTTCACAAGTGAGTTTGATTGGCACTTTTGTCATTTACTTTTAACCTGCAACGCTATATAGTAATAAAATGTGTAAACATTGTGGAAGAAGGTCCACACAATCCAATATACCCGCTCCAATAAAAATAAATTAATAAAATAAATTATATAACAGTGATGTTTATTTTATCACAGAATTTTCGTCATTCGAATACTTTTAATAATAATTGAAATAAACTATATAAAAAAGTTTGTACATTAATACATTTTAGCATAATATAAATTTACTAGAATCAGATATACATTTTTTTCTAAAAATTAGTTGTTATCTTCAAAAATGTATTATTACTAAAAACAATCAATTAAAAAAAAACAAATTAACGAATATTTTATCCTAATTGAAAGCAACACTAACAACGAAAAAGGGGAAATAAATGAGAAGCATTGCCAGCTTAGACAAAAATCAGTACATTAGTTATGATGCCTTTAACAAACGTTTTTGCATACAATACTTTTATAAATGGGTTTTAAAGCTAGTGTTCGTTAACAAAATTGTGTTTTAAATCTACAATAAGGTTTTTTTTTGCATAAGACTGTTAGATTCTAAAGAACAAAAAATAAATTAAATATTGCGGAATAGAGATTTAGGAAAACATAAAAAAAGTCTATTAAATTTACATTGAAGAGTGTCCCAAAGCGTCTTATTTTGAAAAAAGGAGGATTTTGGCCAAGGTAAGTCCTTTTATACCAATAAAATATGGGAATATAAACGTTATTTCAGCAGATACCTTTACACATTTAAAATAAATAAAAAAGGTTTACAACCACTAACAAGGCGAATTCATATAAGGTGTACTCATCCCTACAACAAATACAAAAACAACATACATTTTGTTTTTGCTTTTTACCCAATCTGTCAAAAAACACAAGTAAGGCGAATTCAATATTAAAGTGGAATTTAACAAAAAACTGGTGTAATATATATTTTTATTGCTTCATTTTATGTGGAGGATGTTAAAATGTTCAATGATGAGTTCAAACGCGTGGAGAAACAGAAGAAATTGAATATAAAACAACAGAAAAAAGTGGACGCATTAAAAACACACAAATACAAACACACACATATATATGGCGCGCACCAACACGAACATAAATTTTGACAGTTTGGATAAAACAGCTGATGATCAGCTGGGCTAATGCGAACACCTTATATGAATTCGCCTTGACCACTAACTTATTGTCACACACACATAAACATAACGAAAATACTAAAATTTTACAACTCTTAAGGTACGGTCAGACACAGCTAATATTTGAAGTTTTTCGTCAAATATTTCATTGCTTGAATCTGACCACAAGGCGAATTCATACAAGGTGGTGTCAGTTCTACAAAAACAACGATTGGTCTTAACAAATGTCAAAAAACCGAAATGAAAAATTTAAGAAATAAGTATTTCAACTTAATATAGTGTAGATAATTAAATAGTCAGGGCTTTACTTATTTATACAAACAATAAATATTTTGTTAATATGCTTAGAATATGTAGATTAGAGTGACAATCAGTTGTATGGAAAAAAATTTTTGTTAAAATTTTGAAGAGTGCCGGGTGGAATATTGTGACACTAGGCCTAAATGTTAAGTGCTGAAAATTTGAGCCAAATCGGGCAACGATTTCTGGACGCGCATCGAGGTCAAAGTTCAGATATATGCAAAATTTTACTGTTAATATGGAATAAATAGGTGAAACTCGTTAACTTTCTGCATTGTTTTCTAGAAATATGTAGATTTATTTATATTAATGAATATTACATTAAAAAAAAGTTTTGGAAATTAACCCTGTATCTCCTTTGGTTCAAAATGACCCAAAAACTGTATTATCGCCAAAATTCGGAAAAAATGCAAATTTTTCAGATATTTTAAAAATTTTGCTACTAAATAAATACTTTTGCAATTGAATGCAAAAGAATCGAAATATGTACGTAATTATAGTTGTAATGAAATATAAATGACAAAATTTGATTAAAAAATGTTAAAGTTATTACAAATTCGCCAGACCATTACCGTGTTTCAGGCCAATTGAACAAAAAATTTAGATATTTCGAAAAAAATTAAAATAAAAGCTCATTTTTACTTAAAATATGTCCATTAGAGTGACAGCCGATTTTTTTTTTAGATTTCAAAGAGTGCCGGGTGGAATATTGTGACACTAGGCCTAAATGTTAAGCGCTGAAAATTTGAGCCAAATCGGGCAACGATTTCTGGACGCGCATCGAGGTCAAACTTCAGATATATGCAAAATTTTACTGTTAATATGGAATAAATAGGTGAAACTCGTTAACTTTCTGCATTGTTTTCTAGAAATATGTAGATTTATTTATATTAATGAATATTACATTAAAAAAAAATTTTGGAAATTAACCCTGTATCTCCTTTGGATCAAAATGACCCAAAAACTGTATTATCGCCAAAATTAGAGAAAAATGTAAATTTTTCAGTTTTTGAAAAAATTTTGCTACTAAATAAATACTTTTGCAATTGAATGCAAAATAATCGAAATATGTACGCAATTATCGTTGTAATGAGATATAAATGACAAAATTTGATTAAAAAATGTTAAAGTTATTACAAATTCCCCAGACCATTAACGTGTTTCAGGCCACTTGAACAAAAAATTTAGTAAAAAAATTAAGACATTTCGAGAAAAATTCAAATAATAGCTCATTTTTACTTAAAATATGTCCATATTTACTTGTATATGAGTTTTTGTCTTCGTAGGATACCGTTAACCCATTCGCAGGTATGGCCAAAAAAAATAAATTTTTTTAACGGCTGTTTCAAAATTCCATTTTCAAATTTTTAAAAATTTTGTTAAACAAATTTCAGATTTTTTCGAACATCACATTGGGGTTTATTGAGATCAAAATAGGGAATAAAAATATGAAAAAGTTATGTCAATACCTCTTACAGTTTTTCCGTACCTGCGATTTAAATTTTGCGTTTTTCAAGAAAAACTAATTTTTTGTCCATATTTAGGTGAATAAGCCCAATTTCCTTACTGTTATAAATTTTAAGTAAAACTTATTCATAGTATTATAGTCCTGGTAATTTCTAATATGTTCTGAAAGTTTTACTAAAATCGGAAAACGTTAACCTTTGAATCGTGAAGGTCAAAGGTCAAATTTTTCAATATTTGGAATTTCTAATGAAAAGATAGCGAAATGTTATATATTTTTGTGCCGATTTTCATGACACTTGAGGAAAATATATATTGGGGTCTAGCATTTACAACAACAGTGCAAAAATTAATTTTAACCTTTAAGAGGACTTGGGGTCAAAATGGTTGTGTTTTTCGTGATTTTAAAAGTTGAGGGTAATTTGACCCCAAGTGCTGCTAAGGGTTAATTTCCATTTTTGTGCTGTTATTTTAAATGAAACTTGAGGAAAATATATATTGGGATCTAGCATTTACAACAACAGTGCAAAAATTAATTTTAACATTTAAGAGGACTTGGGGTCAAAATGGTTGTGTTTTTCGTGATTTTAAAAGTTGAGGGTAATTTGACCCCAAGTGCTGCTAAGGGTTAATTTCCATTTTTGTGCTGTTATTTTAAATTCTGGACTTTATGTTATATTTTCCTTAAGTTGCATTAAAATCGGCCCAAAAATATATAACATTTCGCTATCTTTTCATTAGAAATTCCAAATATTGAAAAATTTTACCTTTGACCTTCACGATTTAAAGGTTCACGTTTTCCGATTTTAGTAAAACTTTCAGACCATATTTAAAATTACCAGGATTATAATAATATGAATAAGTTTTACTTAAAATGTATAACAGTAAGGAAATTGGGCTTATTCGCCTAAATATGGATAAAACATTTTTCTTGAAAAACGCAAAATTTAAATCGCAGGTACGGAAAAACTGTAAGAGGTATTGACATAATTTTTTCATATTTTTATTCCCTATTTTGATCTCAATAAATCCCAATGTGATGATCGAAAAAATCTGAAATTTGTTTAACAAAATTTTTAAAAATTTGAAAATGGAGTTTTGAAACAGCCGTTAAAAAAAATATTTTTTTTGGCCATACCTGCGAATAGGTTAATGGTATCCTACGAAGACAAAAACTCATATACAAGTAAATAGGGACATATTTTAAGTAAAAAATAGATTTTATTTTAATTTTTCTCGAAATATCTTAATTTGTTTCCTAAATTTTTTGTTCAAGTGGCCTGAAACACGTTAATGGTCTGGCGAATTTGTAATAACTTTAACATTTTTTAATCAAATTTTGTCATTTATATCTCATTACAACGATAATTACGTACATATTTCGATTCTTTTGCATTCAAATGCAAAAGTATTTATTTAGTAGCAAAATTTTTCAAAAACTGAAAAATTTGCATTTTTCTCAAATTTTGGCGATAATACAGTTTTTGGGTCATTTTGAACCAAAGGAGATACAGGGTTAATTTCCAAAACTTTTTTTTAATGTAATATTCATTAATATAAATAAATCTACATATTTCTAGAAAACAATGCAGAAAGCTAACGAGTTTCACCTATTTATTCCATATTAACAGTAAAATTTTGCATATATCTGAACTTTGACCTCGATGCGCGTCCAGAAATCGTTGCCCGATTTCAAATTTTCAGCACTTAACATTTAGGCCTAGTGTCACAATATTCCACCCGGCACTCTTTGAAATCTAAAAAAAAAATCGGCTGTCACTCTAATATACATATATGTATATGTAAATATATAAATATATTGATATATAAATATAAAACTATAATATTTAAATATACAAATACACATATAAACATATTAATATAAACCTATGTATATTAATATATTGTTACGAAATTGTACTTGAATTCAAATATAACGATTTTAACGGCTGATTTAAAAGTAGCATAATGTTGTCAAATAACAGTGCTGTAATGGCAGACTGTAACATATCTGTGGGCATTGTTAAATAAAAGCTTTCAGTTGATTTGATCGTAAGTTGGCAACGTTGCATTCGAATATTCAGTTAAAGAACATTGTAGAAAGTACACCACAGATGGCGTATGATCTGGAATATTCGAACTTTGACAGTTAAAGAGCTTTCTAGATGGTAATGCAGTGTTATAAATAGTGGCAGAGGTTGCAGTCGTGAGTCAGTTGATCAGAGACGCTTTTCGAATAAACATCATCTGAGTGCCTTAAAGTGTGTTGTGTTTTTTCAAGTAAATTCGTGTACATTATAAATTGTGTCTGTAATTCTGAGAATTTATAAACCTGTATAAAAAACATTGAGTGGCTATTTAATTCTGTGGTTGTTGTACATTTTAAATAAATAAAGAGTTGTTACAATTTTTAAACTACTAAACGGCTTTTATTTGCAATCAAAAGTATCCGGTTTATTTAAAGGAAATAAACCAGCGTTTTGAAATGGTTAAAACGTAACAATATAAAAATATTGTAAATGTAAATACAATAGTATATAAATATATCTTCTATCTATCTATATAAATAAAAATCAAATGTCGTTCGTTGGTAATTGCGTCAGTAGAGAACGGCCGGACTGCTTTAGAAAGGTTTTTACGGAATCAAAAATTGACCGCGCCTACTTTTACGCCCACTTTCTTCGATTTATCTAAAATCGGAAAACGGCTACATCGATTTGGCTATTTTTTGTTTACATGATA
This sequence comes from Calliphora vicina, assembly GCF_958450345.1. Taxonomy (NCBI): domain Eukaryota; kingdom Metazoa; phylum Arthropoda; class Insecta; order Diptera; family Calliphoridae; genus Calliphora; species Calliphora vicina. The sequence continues at coordinate 75,410,315 of NC_088781.1, forward strand.
GTAATCCAATTTAAGATTTTACTGAAAGAAAAATTGACCATGCCAATTTTTTTCGATATATCTAAAATCGCAGGGCGCCTGAACCGATTTAACTAATTTTTTTTAATGTTCGCAATACATAGTCCGCAAACGCCCACTTATTAAATACATCTGCAAAATACATCGGTCTGTGTTCAATCATATTTCAGACCAAATTTCGATTACTTATATAAAAACACACAATAACTAAATTCGCTAATAACTAACTAAAAACTAAATTCGCTAATAGCTTGGCCAATAATCGTTGAATATTTCCGACCAGAAATCGATTTTTCATATAAAAACTCAAAATATCTAAATTCGCTAATAACTTCGCCAATAAGCTTTTAATCAAGAAAAGGAGCTCGATCTGTGATCACTAATATTTCTGACAAAAAATCGATTTTTTATAAAAACTCAAAATACCTAAATTTGCTAATAACTTGGCCAATTATCGTTTAATCAAGAAAAGGAGCTCGATCTGTGAAAACTGTGAAAATTCGCTAATAACTTGGCCAATAAGCGTTAAATCAAGAATTAGAGATCGATCTGTGATCACTCATATTTCTTAACAAAAATCTCTTTTTTATATAAAAACTCAAAATATCTAAATTCGCTAATAACTTGGTCAATAAGTGTTTAATCAAGAAAAGTCGATCGATCTGTGATCACTCATATTTCTTAACAAAAATCTATTTTTTATATAAAAACTCAAAATACCTAAATTTGCTAATAACTTGGCCAATAATCGTTTAATCAAGAAAAGGAGCTCGATCTGTGAAAACTGTGAAAATTCGCTAATAACTTGGCCAATAAGCGTTAAATCAAGAATTAGAGATCGATCTGTGATCACTCATATTTCTTAACAAAAATCTCTTTTTTATATAAAAACTCAAAATATCTAAATTCGCTAATAACTTGGTCAATAAGTGTTTAATCAAGAAAAGTCGATCGATCTGTGATCACTCATATTTCTTAACAAAAATCTATTTTTTATATAAAAACTCAAAATATCTAAATTCGCTAATAACTTGGTCAATAAGCGTTTAATCAAGAAAAAGAGATCGATCTGTGATCAATCATATTTCGCATCAAAATTCGATTTTTTTATTATTACTCTCTCCTTCCGTTCTATGTGTTTATTCTATGACTCAAAATATCTAAATTCGCTAATAACTTGGCCAATAAGCGATTAATAAAGAAAAGGAGCTCGATCTGTGATCACTCATATTTCTGACAAAAAATCAATTTTGTATATAAAAACTAGAGTATCCAAAACCGAAACCGAAAACCGGCCAACCGGTTTTTTCCATCTTTGTAAACTCGACCGATTTCGGTTTTCATTAGCATTTCGGTTTTTTTAAAAAGCGGTTTTTGTAATACGGTTAACCGGTTTTAATGAAATATATTTTCAAAAGCTCATTTAAACATATTTTTGGAAAATTTTGATACCATTTTTAAAAATATTGATTAATTCTATAGAAAATTGTACCATTTTACAATATTTCGTAAAATATATAAAATAATTGCCTTCAGAATTAAAAAATTTTAAACTAGTGTATTTTTCATATTGAATAACCGGTTAACCGGTTTTTTTGAAACAAAAACCGAAACCGTTTTTTTAAAAGATAAAAATCAAAACCGGTTTTTTCAAAAACACACCTTTTCGGTTAAACCGGAAACCGGTTTTTTAAATTTGCCGGTTTTTGGACACTCTAATAAAAACTCTCAATATCTAAAATCGCTAATAACTTGGCCAATAAGCGATTAAGCAAGAAAAGGAGCTCGATTTGTGATCACTTATATTTCTGACAAAAAAAACGATTTTTTATATAAAAACTCACAATATCAAAAATCGCTAATAACTTGGCCAATAAGCGTTTAATCAAGAAAAGGAGCTCGATCTGAGATCACTCATTTTTCAGATCAAAATTCGATTACAAAATATGTATATTGATTTACATGTATTATGTTGTTGCAAGACTTAAGGCCCAACTATAATACTATAAATATGTGCGAATACATATAAAACGTATGTGACAAACTATAATGTACTTAAGAGAGTTTCGTCAACTTTTATTTGCTTAAGCATAGAGCGAAGCCGGTCACACATTCCGTACGGAATCAGCTGTTTGTTTATTTTATACAAAGAAAAAAAAGAAAAATTTTTTTTTTTTTCAATTTTATTTTTATTTATCGTAACTTCATTCATGAACTAACAACAAGTACTTCAAATCTTATATCTAATAATTATAATTTAATTAGTCAGCCAGTGCCGGACGAAAAATTGTTTATTCATTTAGCTTTTATTAAATTGGCATTCTTCCTTCTATTCTTTGGATTAGGTCTGCTGTGTCCCTCCTTCTTAGCCGAGTGTGGTCACGGTTATTTAATATGTTGCGGGCCAGTGGGTTTGGGTGAATTTCAAGTTTTTTTAAATATTTTTCTACATTTTTCGTGATCTCAGTTTTTACAAGGGGCACGTTTAGATCTTTGTGTATATTCGCGTTTTTGATATACCAGGGGGCAACTGTGATCATTCTTAAAAATTTGTTTTGGCGTCTTTGGATCTTTTCAACATTTGATGCTGAGGCCGTGCCCCATAGCTGTATGCCATAACACCATATCGGTTTTATGATCATGTTGTAAAGTAGAAGTTTACAATCTAAACTAAGCGTAGAGTTTCTACCAATAAGCCAATTAATTTGAATTGATTTCAATTTCATTTGAATCAACTTTGCATCTATATAGGCGACGATCGAGATGTATTCCGAGGTATTTCACTACCGATTGTTGAATTATTGTTTGGTTATTGATATGAATAGGGGGGCATGATTATCTACGCAATGTAAATGTTATATGGGTACATTTTTGCTCATTGACTTTAATTTTCCATTGTTTTAACCATTTTTCTAATTCAAATATGTGATTTAGGTCTCTGCCGTTTACAGTGGATAGACGTGTTTTACATCGCTCTCACAAATAAATAAATAAAATAATTGTGAAGATAAATACAAAAAAAAATATATGGGGCATTTCACGTCAAGTGAACCAACTTTTGAAATCGATGTCTTCCGATCGCGATGAAATTTGCACCAATGTTAGTTCTATTGGATAGTAATTCAACAAGATCGGTCAAGAACTCGCTGAGTTATAGGAGGTCAAAATTTGACATTTTGGCCAAACAGGTGTTTTTTTTATCCATATAACTTATTACCTATTGTTCTTAGCAAAATGTGTCCCAAATAGTTTAGATAGCTATTTATGCAATCTTTCGAAAAAAAAATTAAAAAAATTTAATAAAATATTTTTGATTTTTTTTTTTAAATCAAAATGGGCCCTTTTTTCAAAATGGGCCCTTTTTTCAAAATGGGCCCTTTTTATTTTTTTTATTTTTTTTAAGAAAGCTTAGGTCTTTTCCTAAGCGACCATTTTTCTAATTCAAATATGTGATTTAGGTCTCTGCCGTTTACAGTGGATAGACGTGTTTTACATCGCTCTCACAAATAAATAAATAAAATAATTGTGAAGATAAATACAAAAAAAAATATATGGGGCATTTCACGTCAAGTGAACCAACTTTTGAAATCGATGTCTTCCGATCGCGATGAAATTTGCACCAATGTTAGTTCTATTGGATAGTAATTCGGACACCATTTTTCAACAAGATCGGTCAAGAACTCTCAGAGTTATAGGAGGTCAAAATTTGACATTTTGGCCAAACAGGTGTTTTTTTTTATCCATATAACTTATTACCTATTGTTCTTAGCAAAATGTGTCCCAAATAGTTTAGATAGCTATTTATGCAATCTTTCGAAAAAAAAATTAAAAAAATTTAATAAAATATTTTTGATTTTTTTTTTTAAATCAAAAATATTTTTGACTTTTTTTTCAAAATGGGCCCTTTTTATTTTTTTTAAGAAAGCTTAGGTCTTTTCCTAAGCGACCTATATGGTCGCTTAGTGGGATGCGAGTGAGATATCTATCAAAAAAATATTTTGTAACTCAAGATTTAAAATTTTTGAATTTTTTTGCAAAATCAAAAACTTTGTTGACTTTTTTTAAAAAAATGGACCCATTTTTTAATTTTTTTTTTTGCTCAGAAGATTTTTTTTTCTCAAAAGAAAGCTTAGGTCTTTTCCTTTAAAACCTTTTTGGTCGCTTAGTGGGATGCGAGTGGGATATCTATCAAAATAAATGTTTTGTAACTCAAGACAAAGGTTTTTAAATTTGCACTATTTTAATTTTTTTCATATTTGTGTGTAAACCTTAAAAATTAAACTTACGCAGAGAAACTAGACACATTAGCCTTTCCGATGGTATGTAACATACCCATTTAAAATTTCATATCCTCGATACTGTAATACCCATAATATGTTAACCTCAGGAATAAAAATCACTTTTTTTCTATGGAAATGTTGAATAATTTAATTTTGTTATTTATTTGTAATAATAATTAATTTAATATATAATAATAATAATAAAAAGATGAATAATTTAGTAAAATTTAATCTTAATCACAATAGATCAATTTATATAATAACTATTTTTACACTTAATTTATGAAGTTTTTAAATTTTCAAATATCCATACTTTTATCCTCCTTATTTGTCACCTTTATTAGCTGCTTTTTTTTGTCAATCCTTTCTTGGCGTTATTAGATTCAGCTACTGATTTCGCTGCTGGCTTCTTTTTTGGCTTTGGAAAGAAATCGCATTGAGTAGATGCAGAAAAGTTTTTTAATTTGAGTCTTCCATCGACAAGCGGTATGAAAGCATGGTATTGAGCAGTGCCATCGATTGTTACCGCAGCATCGAATCTGCTCTTTAGTGTTTTCAATGTTTCCTCATGATCCTCTTTGCTACTAAAAACTATTTTAGTTTCTTTACAATTGGTCAATTCACAAGGTCTCTTATCATGTCATATTGTGTTAATGTTCTAATATTTCACAATGGTTTAAAAATGTTATTGTTGCCATTCAAGCAAAAAATGTCCTAAACTATTACTACTCTGTTAGCTATGTTTATTGTGCTGTCGTAACCAACCAGCAGAGACCTGCGCCGAACCCTAATAGCCGCATACGCCGAGCCGCCGAGTCGCTGATAATATTCGGGAGCCGACACTGAGAATCGCAGTCAAAAAGTTATAGTCTGGAAAAATTATGCAAAGCCGCCATACCATTTTTCACAAGCCGCCGCCACCGATAAAAGTGTTCGACACAGGTCTCTGATAATCAGCTGTTTTTGTTTACAATTATTTTTTGAACAAAATTTGTTTTCGTAAAAGTGTAAAAGTGGTTGCAGAATAATATTTAATGGACTCTAAAGAAGATATTCAGGTAAGATATAATTTACTTTATCCACATATGAACTAATATTTAATAAACGTTTTTATTTCAGCCAAAGACCAAACGTGTGCGCACCAATCCCACCAGAAAATGGAGTTTAGTAGAGGAGAAGGCGCTTATAGAATTTTTGATGGGACATAGAGATTTTGAGGTTTGTACTTTATTTAAATAAAATTTAAAACACAAACTTAATCCAATATTTGCAGAAGCCGACTGCCCAGGCTTATTACAGGCAATTTTCAACGGAAATGCAAGTGGATATTGAGTGGAAGCTGGCAAGAGCAAAGGTACGAAACATGCGTACAAGCTTTAACAAAGCGAAAAGTTGGGAAGGTTCAACAGGCGCCGGCAGCATGGAAGGCGAAACTATGAGAGGTATATATTAATATATAATTTGCATTAAACTATTCTAACTATTTCCTTTTGTGTTTATTTTAGCTACTTTAGTCAAAATGTGTACCTTTTTTTATGAGCTCGACGACATTTTTGGTAGCAGAATTGTTGAAGCGGCAATTATCGAAGATACGGTAGAACCTGATCCAATTGAGGAAATGTTCGAGGTTATTGAGGTAGATGCCGAAGAAAACTCGACGTCACAACCCAATGTTCAGCTTCCTAGTCCAGCTTCCACCAGCCGTAAGGGTATATATTCCCGGACTGCATTATCGGAAATATTGCAAATGCAGTCCGAAATGTTCAACTATAAAAAGGAGAAAGGTGGCCAAGAGCTCAAATTTAAAGAAAAAGAATTGGCACTGAAGGAAAGAGAAATTGATCTCAGAGAGAAGGAGCTCACAAGCAACGAACGATTAAAAATAATGGAGCTTGAAATGAAGGAGAGAATAGCAATGGAGGAGCTAAAGCACAAATATAAATAAAATTACAACAAATTACATATACATAGATGCTGTGAATTTTAATTTTAATTTTTTTTCGTTTTTTATTTATGTTGTTTTTTATTATTAAAAAATCTATCTATATATATATATATATATATATATATGTATATTTTAATTCCTTTTACCTAAAGTACAAATAATATTTAAGATATGCTGTGAATACTTATGTTTTTTTTTTTGTTTTTTATTTAGTTTTTATGAATTTTAATAAAATACATTTTAATTTAATTAATACACCAATATTATACTAATTTTTGATAATCAAGTAAAAAGTTATGATACCCTACACCGAGTATATGATTATAAACAGTTTTCTTTTGGTATGAAACTTTTTGTGTTGAATATAATTTGAATACCAAATTTTTTTAAATATTTATGAAGTGATTTTCGGTAGTGGGCCTTATATGGGAGCTAGGTTGGATGATTTGAAACATATTTGTGTTGAATTTTATTTGAATACTGACATACAGTTGCGAGCTAAAAAAAATAATCGCACAGTGGTATAGAAAATCAAAAAAGGAAAATAAATCTGTAACTTCTAAACGGTTAGTCCGATTTGAAATTAATTTATATAAAACTTAATTGTGCTGAATTTGGTTGGTTATCTATATAACTAAGATATTTATGAGAGCTTAATTATTTTCAGATAGGGCAATATTATAAATAATTAACCGATTCTTTGTTTTCTTGTTTTTATTTTGTTTTTATGAAATTTAATAAAGAAAGTATACATTTTAATTTAATACATTCGTAAAAGAATTAAACATTTTGGATTTGAATGAATTGAAGTAAACCAGATCTAGTATTGCTTTCTGGAGGTAAGTTAATTTCTGGTATTAATATTTCACTTTTATTTTCGGCGTTGAAATCTATTAAAATGTTATGTAAAATGCCACAAACTATAATCCAGTCGTTGCATAGCATCTTATTTTTATCAGACATCATTCTTAATTTAAGTTCTTTTAAGCTGCTGAATTTCTCTTTTAAAATACCGAAACAGTTCTCAATACGTACTCGATATTTCGAAAAGTGTTTGTTGTATAACACTCTTTCCTCTTTAGTGTGCTCGATGCTATTAGTCCTAAATGGCGTTAACAGGAAGGATTTTAGTGGATAAGCGCTATCTCCAGCGATCCATTGAGGTGGTGATACGAAACGTTCATGATGCTTTGCTATTGGACAATTTAAAAATATTTTTGCGTCATGCACGCTGCCTGGATAACCTACTGTTAATTGCCTTATTCGCAATTTGTAGTCACACACCGCTTGCACCTTATTCGCATATTGGCGTTTCCGCGAAAAGAATAGCTCATGATTTTTCACAGGTGCTTCCGCTAATTTTATTTCCGAGCCGTCTATATACCCTATACATCCAGGCATTTCGTCTTTTGTTGCGTACAAAATTTCAGATCGTTCTCTTGAATTGGGCCAAAATAAAAATAGTTTTTTTAAGTTTAATATGGCTTTGAAAACGCGATCGGTCACAATTTGAATGGTGCCTCCATCACCCACACCAAAGAGAGTGGCTACTTTTCGAATTGATAGCCCATCACCATAGGAGCCTAATCGATAAAGTACAATTTTCAATTGCATTTCGACTGGAAGTTGTGCTGTACTTGAACTTGTCTTAAAGACCTCATCGTCTTTTATAAGGTCCAATATATAAAAAAACTCTTCTGGACGAACGCGAACCATTTGGTTGAACCGTTCGTCATCAAATTCCTTTAGCACGTTTTGTTGCCACTTTTCTGACTTTGGCACTCCAAAATGAACACTTCTGCGGTTGCCTAGCAAATTAGCCATGTGCATTAGAAACATTTCAGTAGTTTCTTCTTCATTGTCCTCGTCACCTAGAAAAAGGGTCATTTAAATCGAAACAAATTTAAGATAATCTTTATTTACTTGAGTCAGCCATTACCACCTCGAAAATGTATTTTTCGCACAAACCGGATATTATTTTAGATTTCTCACTTGGCATTGTTAAAGAAAATTTTTGTTATTGTTTTATTTTGTATCTGTCTTTTATATCAGCTGATTTAGATTTGAAATAGCACACTTAGTTATGAGGGGTTGTTCACAACAGTCGTATTTTTTCTTGTTATTATTTTAGTACTTCTGAAATTAGGACACCTTGTGAATTAGCTTAATAATTCTTTGCCCAATGGAATAAAGCAGTCGCATCTAAGATGCGATCTTGATGAGAGCACTGGAGGCTATACTTCGCTGCATTTCTTTTGAGGTTTGCTCCAATACCATCACATGCTCCTTTACCATGAGCAGTAGGATGAAAATGCCACTCAGCTGGCATTCCAAAATCTTTTTCATGAGCTGTAAGATTTGCGAAGCTACTTTTGTTTTTAAAATGTTGACGAGCTCCGTCCGAAACGTAGTATACCTTTTCTACTGTAAATTTTGATTTTAGATAATTTAGTATTATCTTCTGGTACTCATAAACTGCAACGGTGTCATGTTTTAAATCGTCGGATATGATTGCCATACTTTTGTGTTCCAGGTTTTCTTCTTTCATGTAGTAAATAACTAATGTGAATATAGTTGCTTGGTCGTTATTGAAGTGGAATGCTTGTATGGAATCCTGAAGAACATATTTATAGTTCTCTGCGAAATCAAATGAAATAATGAATTCACCAGACTTCAAATGTGTTTTCAAGTCCTTGAAGAATGACCACTGCTCTTTGACTAAAAAGTCATGGGTTCTCAAATTTAGCAATCCTCTACACAATTCATCCACAAAATCATCCACATTTAAAATTATGGTTTTCAGTGTGGATCTTTCAGTCTGAAGCCAAGATTCAAATTTTAACTCCTCAATACATTCTCGATCAAAAGAGTTGATTAAATTTTCTTTGATGGATGTGGTTTCCGGGCAATTCGAACATTCACCTAAGTGGCAAGAAGTTGTAGCATTAGGGCACATAGTCAATTTAAGGCAATCGCGGTAATGGTGTAAATCTTCTGATGAATCATCTTTTAAGTAATTTAAGTTGATTTCCTTCAACATCAATTTAACATTTTCATGGTAAATACAAACACATACTGTGTGAGTTCCGCTGCTTCCTGCCAAAACGCAATGTTTTGGCCTCAGTTGTGTAAATTTTGTGAATCCAATTTTGACATCCTCGTATTCAGATTGAAATGTTGCGAATAATTCATTCAGGTTACAGAGAACCATTCTCTTCTGCATTTGAACTTTCTTGCCATCGATTCGTACAGACATCCAGTCTTTTATCCCTGGCATCAGGCGACTCATATGATCTCGCTGATAAAACTGAGTTATTAGAGATTTAGTATCGCACTCCAAAGTTTTTCCCTTCTTTTTGTTTGGGAGTGTGAGAATCCCATGCTCAGCAACCAATTGCTTTTCGTTGAGACGTTCCAAACTCAGTCATTGTTTTTGCAGAACTCCATGTTCTTGGAGCAAGCGTGAGAAGTTGAATTCTTTCAGCTTCACTCTGTGACGTTTTGTATTTCTCTTTTATTTGTTCAAGAACTTCTACTGCATCCTTATGGTATTGGTTTTGACACTCATTCGTTGAATTTGAAAAGTTAGAATAACCATCATCATCAACAGTTCTGTCTTCATTCTCGGAATTACTTTTGTCTTCATCTGGAATAACTTCAACGCAAGGCTCATTACTATTCAAATTCGGTAATTCGTTCAACTTTCCGAGCTCTTTCCTGCATGATCCACAAATTTTCAATCGTTTTGACAGCGTAGGGAATTTTTTTAATAAGCCGTCGGAAATATTTCGCATATCTGATGATCTGTGCTTCATTTTGTTAAAGGGATTAAAACAAAAAGACGAATAAATTTCATTTTCAACCTTAGCCTTTTTAGAAGTCGTAGACATTTTGAATTTTGTAAGTATTTATGTAAATAACACACGTCTTAACTTTAACGCTGTTTCTAAAAAACTGATTTCCGTATGTCTTCAGAATGACAATAAATAGTTTTTTAAGATCATATAGGTAGTACGTTTTAATGAATGAGTCTAAAATCTTTTATTAGGGTCAAAAAGGGCTTACATACTAAAGTACCTAGTTTAACCAAATGTTACAAATAATAATAAAAATAAACCACCATATAAATAACCTACCTGTCAACTTCTACCTCTCCACCCACTTCTTAAAGTCAAATGTCATAAAATAATAAATAAACTGGTACTTCGGAGAAGGGCCATAAAATATTTCCACTTGATTCCAAAAATTTGTTTCTGGGGCACCTGATATTTTAACAATCAAAATCACGTGCGCTGAAAACTACCTCTAGGATTGACTAAAAAAGCCGCAAGATACAAAACTCAGACAAATTTTGGGGGTGGAAAATTAATAGCGGTCGGCCTTATATTGCACCCCTCCAGTGGCTATTATCGGTCAGTTGTTGTGGTTTTTATTTTTAAGGTTTTAGAAACACTTACACACAAATATGAAAAAAATCAATTTAAAAACATTTGTCTTGAGTTACAAAACATTTATTTTGATAGATATCCCACTCGCATCCCACTAAGCGACCAAAAAGGTTTTAAAGGAAAAGACCTAAGCTTTCTTTTGAGAAAAAAAATTAATAAAAAAAGAGTCCATTTTGGAAAAAAAAGTCAAAAAGGTTTTTGATTTTTTAAAAAAAAGTAAAAAATTTTATGTCTTGATTTACAAAACATTTATTTTGATAGATATCCCACTCGCATCCCACTAAGCGACCAAAAAGGTTTTAAAGGAAAAGACCTAAGCTTTCTTTTGAGAAAAAAAATTAATAAAAAAAGAGTCCATTTTGGAAAAAAAAAGTCAAAAAGGTTTTTGATTTTTAAAAAAAAAGTAAAAAATTGTATGTCTTGAGTTACAAAACATTTTTTTTTATAGATATCCCACTCGCATCCCACTAAGCGACAAAAAGGGTGTTAAAGGAAAACACATAAGCTTTCTTCTGAGCAAAAAAAAAAAAATTAAAAATGGGTCCATTTTTTTAAAAAAAGTCAACAAAGTTTTTGATTTTGCAAAAAAATTCAAAAATTTTAAATCTTGAGTTACAAAATATTTTTTTTGATAGATATCCCACTCGCATCCCACTAAGCGACCATATAGGATAGGTCGCTTAGGAAAAGACCTAAGCTTTCTTAAAAAAAATAAAAAGGGCCCATTTTGAAAAAAAAGTCAAAAATATTTTTGATTTAAAAAAAAAAAATCAAAAATATTTTATTAAATTTTTTTAATTTTTTTTTTTCGAAAGATTGCATAAATAGCTATCTAAACTATTTGGGACACATTTTGCTAAGAACAATAGGTAATAAGTTATATGGATAAATAAAAACACCTGTTTGGCCAAAATGTCAAATTTTGACCTCCTATAACTCAGAGAGTTCTTGACCGATCTTGTTGAAAAATGGTGTCCGAATTACTATCCAATAGAACTAACATTGGTGCAAATTTCATCGCGATCGGAAGACATCGATTTCAAAAGTTGGTTCACTTGACGTGAAATGCCCCATATACAAAGATAAGTAACAGCGAATGGACGCTTATTAAATACTTATAAATATATTTAAATATTGATTTAAACAGCAAAAAAAAAAATTAAAAAACAGTTTGTTAATGCAAATATTAACAACCAGAAAAAAAAACAAAGCAAAAGTAATAAAAAACAAGTAAGAGTACTATATTAGGCCGTGCCGAATCTTATATACCCTCCACCTAAATATGATGGTATAACAACTGAATAATATACTTAACAATTGTTAGAAATACTAGTTTACGCAGAAAATATTTTATTTCAAAAGTACATAATATAATTGAAATTCCTATTGGAACGTATGAAATTTAACAATTTATATACTTAATAATAAGATAATACGTTTGTATCAACATTTCTCCTTTTTAGCCTCAAGTGAAGAAACAGATTATAAAAAAGGGTATACAAATATATTTAGACAAATTTCAAGCTATTGGGTTGTGGGACTTATATGGTAGCTATGACCTATTATGAGTCGATTGTCATAAAATATTTTAACGTGATTTTTATGTATTTATATTGGAGTTGTTGCGAAATATGGACCAATATTCACAAAATTCAGTTGTATGATTTTAAAAATTACTGATCGGTGTACTATTTTGGTTCAATATATGGAGGCTAGGCCTATTATGGAATTAAGTATTTGAGAGCTATTTTTGTACAATTTTATATAAACAACGCCAATTGACTTAGAATTTCATATGGATCAATAATATATTTCTCAATGTTACACACGGAATGACAAACTTATATATACCCTCATTCACCACTTATGGTGGTGGAGGGTATAAAAAGGGTATACAAATATATTTAGACAAATTTCAAAATATTTGGTTGTGGGACTTATATGCGAGCTATGACCTATTATGATTTGATTGGCATAAAATATTTTAACGTTATTTTTATGTACTTATATGGGTGCTGTGGCCAATTATGTACCGATATTCACAAAATTCAGTATTATGATTTTTGAATACAAATTACTGATCTGTGTACTATTTTGGTTCAATATATGGAAGCTATGACCTATTATGGTCCTAATATTTTTGTAGAATTTCATAAAGTTGACCTTATATGGGAGCTATGCCGAATTATGGACCAATATTTAAAAAATCTTGTAGTACGATTCTTGGATACAAATTACTGATCGGTATAAATTTTTGGTTCAGTACAAATTTTTTGGATATTTGTGCAGGTTAATGTTTTTTCCTGAAGTTGTTCTTATATGGAGGCTATGACCATTTATGGGCCTGTCATTATAAAATTTGGTACATCGATTTTTGTATATATTGAATAAATTTTTTTCGAATTTCAACCTGATAACTATATATGTAAGAAATTTATGAGGATTTTAGTGATTACCGGGAGTGGACCTAATATAGGAGCTATGGTTAAATATGGACCGATATTCAAAATTTCAGATGTATGATTACTGGATACAAATAACTGATATGTGCGTTATGTCATTTTGATATCGATATGTTTTAAATATTTTTTAAAGTTAAGATCTTTTTCGGAAATGGGCTTTATAGGGAAGCTATGACCAATTATCGGCCAATCTGCATACAATTTAGTACAGTGATTTCTATATATATTAGTATTATTTTTGTCGAATTTTAGCATGCTAAAAATATTTATAAGAGATTTATGAGTACTTAACTGATTTTCGGAAGTGGATCTTATATGGGAGCTATGGTCAAATATGGACCGATATTCACAAAATCCTGTAGTATGATTTCTAAATATAAATTAGAGATTTGTATAAAGTTTTGTTTTGATATTGATATTTTTTAGATATTTATGTAGGTTAATGTGTTTTTCAGACCATATAAGGACCACTTATATGGGAGCTATAACCAATTATCGGCCGATCTTCATAGAATTAGGTACAGCGATTTTGGTACATATGGGGACTATTTATGACGAATTTCAACTTAATAGCGATATTTATAAGACATTTATGCTTATTTAAGTGATTTTTGGAAATGAACTTTATATGGGGGCTACGGTCAAATATGGGCCGATCCACAAAAAATTTAGTGTTGTAATTTTTTTAAGCACGAAACTTATTTTTCCTGAATTTTGTGTGGATACTGCAATTTTGTAGGCATTTATAGACCATATAACCATATTTCGGGAAGAAATTTGTATGGGGGCTAGGAGAAATCATGGACCGATTCTTACAATTTTTACCAGAGTTAGTCCCTTTAACATACAAATAAAGTGTGTAGAATTTTATGGTATTATCTACAATACATTTGCACAAATAACGAAAACTATGTTAAAATTATCAAGTTTTTTTTAGGTTGTCTCACATTTTGGTTCATAAGTCTGGTTCCTGTGAACCGATTTTGCTGATTTTCAATACCAAACTGCTTAGGAGAACTATAAACATTTTTCTTGTAAGTCTACCAATTTTGTTTGCCTATTTTGGACGTGAGCGTGTTTTACACAGACAGACAGACGGACATAGCTCAATAGACTTAGGATTTCATAAGGATCAACAATATATATACTTTGTTGGGTCTCAGATGAATATTTCTCAATGTTACACACGGAATGACAAACTTATATATACCCTCATTCACCACCTATGGTGGTGGAGGGTATAAAAATAACAACATAAATAAAACCCTAAATAAAGAGTGCAGTGTTTGTGTGTTTGTGTATGAGTTTCTCTTACTCTCCAACAAGTGAAAGGAGGCTCAGCAGCAATGGAAATAATGCATACATTGTTGTGAGCTCTCCATACAACAATAATAATACATATGATCCAAAAGATCACAAAAATTATTTAAGTGTAAGAACAAAACAAACGAGAGATCTCCACTCTCTAGTGCGCCAAAACAAAACAATTGTGTAGAAGACAACATAAAAGAAATTATAGAAAAACAAACAACAACTCAAATGGTTGCTGAAAATAGTAATGCTACTGTGATCAATGTCACAAATAGTAGTAATGAAAATATTAACTCTACAAAAACCGGTGATGATAAGCAAAATGAATCGAGTTTTACATTAAAAAATACTGGTGCCATACCAAAAAATACTCGAAGTATAGTGAAAAATACGGGAAAAATCCTAACAGGAATGGACCGTTACATCACTATAACTAAACGCAAGTCCAGTCCTAGGACATCAAAATTGGAACCAAATCCAAAACAGGCGAAGAAAAATCCGGTAAGTCAAAATCGTTTTGCAATTCTTGACAATCAAGAAAGTAAAGAAAAACCCGCAAAGCCTGTAAAAGACTATAAGCCACCTCCCCTATATTTGCGCGAAACTACTACAAATGTTTTGGTGAACAAATTGTCCCAACTTGTAGGTAAGGAGAATTTCCACGTGGTCTCTCTACGTAAAGGAAATATTCAAGAGACAAAGGTACAAACTTATTCGGAAAAAAATTTCAGAATGATTGTTGATAATTTCGATTCCGAGTAAAGAAACTATTATACATATCAACTGAAAAGTGCAAAAGGTTTGACAGTAGTCATCAAAGGTATAGATAGTTCTGAGCCAACTGATGATATTAAAAAGGCGCTAGAGTCTGAAGGCTTTGAAGTGAAGTCCATTCACAACATAATAAATAAGAATAAAATTCCTCAACCAATTTTTAGAGTTGAAATCACTTTCAACTCTTCTCAATTAAAGAAAAAGGGTGACACTCATCCAATATACGGTTTAAGATATCTTCTTAATCGTAAAATAATTGTAGAAGAACCAATTAAGCGCAAAGGTCCACCTCAGTGCCTTAATTGCCAAGAGTTCGGTCACACCCGAACATTCTGCAAATTACCTTCTGTATGTGTAAGATGTGAAGATATTCATAAAAGTCAAGAATGCCCCCACTCAAAAACAGATAATATAAGAAAATGTAGTAACTGTGGTCAAAATCACACCGCAAACTACCGTGGATGCCCAGTATTCCTACGCATACAGGAATCAACGAATGCAAGAAGACCTTTATATGCTCAATATACGGCTTCTAATTTTCCAAGTATCATAAAAAACAATAATCAAAACAAATCGTATGCCCACACGACAAATGAGGGTTCAGTTACCCAAATGAAAACAAACACTGGTGCTTCTAGTGCTCAATATAGAGGCATCATAAATGATAATTATCAAAACAAATCGTATGCCAATACGACAAATGAGGGTTCAGTTACCCAAATGAAAAGAAGCAATGGAAATAATACCCCATTATTTTCATATGCACATGCATTAAAAGAGGGTGTACCAGTACCCGACACTAACTCTCAAAGCTCTATTGAGAATCTAATTCAAACCATGAACAGTTTCATTACGAACATGCAAAATATGTTTCAACAGTTGATGCAGAATCAAAGCATGCTCATGCAGATCCTGCTAAATAAAAAATGAATTCTCTAAGAATTTGTTTTTGGAATGCTAACGGCCTTAGCCAACATAAGAATGAAGTACAACAATTTCTCCACCTTCAGGAAATTAATGTACTACTCGTTTCTGAAACACACTTTACCATAAAGAACTGTTTCAGAATTAACGGATACTATACTTATGATACAAAACATCCAAGTGGTAGAGCTTGTGGTGGAACAGCTATATTAGTGAGAAAGGATATTAGGCATTTCCCAATGCCAGAATATAAAACGGATCACATCCAGGCCACATCTATAAATATACCTGATGGTAGAGTTACAATATCTTCAATATATTGTCCTCGTAGGTATAATATTAATCGAGAGCAGTTTAGTTTCTCGAATATTTTAGGACTCTAGGTCCAAGATTTATAGCAGCTGGTGATTACAATGCAAAACATACATTTTGGTTCTCTCGCCTTATTACTCCTAGAGGGAGGCAACTGTTAGAAGCAATATCGTCTAACAGACTAGATGTCATATCTAGTGGCCAACCTACTTATTGGCCTACAGACCTCAATAAGATTCCCGATCTAATTGACTTCGCTGTAATCAAGAATATAAAACGAGAATTTCTTTCAGTGATCCCTTCGCTGGACCTCTCGTCAGACCACTCGCCTACAGTGTTAACGTTATTAGCAGTTCCAAGTAAATTGGAAAACTCTTACTCTTGTTTCCCTAACAAGAAAACGAACTGGTTAAAGTATAAAATGTATGTTAGCTCACACTTGCCACAAAACATCTCATTGAAAAATGAGTATGAGATACAATCCGCTGTCGATATATTTACAGACATTTTAACAAACGCCGTTAAAGTGTCCACGCCCCCAGTCACCCTGGGGAATTACAGACATTCAAAATGTCCTAAAAACATTGAGTCTCTTATCAAGGAAAAGAGAACATTCAGACGTCAATGGCAACAATCGCGATCTCCGAACGTAAAGGCTAAACTTAATCAGTGCCAAAGAAGACTTCACGTCGCCTTAAAGATTAATAAAGAATCTAACCTGAGAAATTATCTTAGAAACTTAGACCCTACTAAGAACACAGAATATAGTCTCTGGAAAGCTGTGAAAAATATGCAATGCCCTATTGTATATAAGTCGCAAAAAATACTTCAGAAAAAATCGAAGCATTTGCCAATCACTTGGAGAATGTATTTACCCGAAATGATACAAATTCATATATTAGAGATAATGTCATAAAGAATGTGGTGCCAGCCCCACTAAAATTCCGGTTCTCTGCCGTGAGGACGACGGTCAAAGGTTTTAAGGCTGGAAAATCACCTGGTATAGATAAAATTACTACCACGATGATAAGTAATCTGCCCAACTCAGCACTGAGAATTATTTTGTTCATATTTAACTCAATACTACGTATTGAATATTTCCCATCCTCATGGAAAATATATGATATAGTTATGATACCGAAACCGGGAAAAGATGTCACTCAAGTGACATCATACCGTCCCATTAGCCTATTGTCAATATTCTCAAAACTTTTTGAAAAGTTGTTATTGAGAGACTTATAGTGCACCTTGACGAAAATTGCATTATTCCTGACCATCAATTTGGTTTCAGAAGGAAACATAGTACTATCGAACAGGTACATCGGATAACTACACTTATTCGGAAAACCTTCGAGAGCAAGCAGTATTGTTCCGCATTATTTATTGACATATCTCAAGCCTTCGATAAAGTCTGGCACGATGGACTAATACACAAAATTACTAGATTACTATCTGTGAACGTACATAAACTGCTTAAAAATTACATACAAGAAAGATCTTTCCAAATCAGATCAAAGGATGTGATCTCAACATGTCGAAAAATATCCGCTGGTGTACCACAGGGAAGTATTCTAGGGCCGTTCCTATATATTTTATATACTGCAGATATGCCTACGAGCGCACTGACTCACACATCTACATTTGCGGATGATACCGCTTTTTTAAGTACACATGAAAACCCCGTAATAGCTTCTGAACAACTCCAGTCTCACATCGGCGATTTGGAAAAATGGCTGGACAAATGGAAAATTAAGCTCAATGCAACAAAATGTATTCACGTTACATTTACTTTAAGACGAGAAAGTTGCCCTTCCATACAGATAAATAATTCCAGAACAGAGCCATGTGCGATATCTCGGTATCAATCTTGATCGCCGTTTAACATGGTCCCACCATATTGAAGCCAAGGTTACGCAAATAAAATTAAAGTCAGTCCAACTGTACTGGTTAATTGGCCCACGGTCTGCTCTAGACTTGGAATACAAAGTGCTTTTGTACAAAACAATTATTAAACCGATATGGCTATACGGCATTCAGCTATGGGGAACAGCCTGCTCATCTAACGTTGAAAAATTGCAAAGAAAGCAGTCAGCACTGTTAAGGACAATAACAGGTGCCCCATGGTACATTCGCAATAGTTATATCCATAGGGATCTCAATGTCCCCATAATACGCGAGGAGATCAAACTCTCCAGTCTAAAATACATTTCAAAACTAATGGATCATCCAAACCCCCTCGCCAGGGAGTTGCTGTTATTTGAGGGTCATAGACGACTGAGGCGATTGGAAACTCTGGATCTGGTCAGATAATCATTTAACGAGCACTCATGTTGGATATTGCAGCGGCAATAACAACTTCAGTTTTAGTTTAGGTTAAGATTTGAATACTTATTTGTAAATTTCTAAAAAGAAAAATTCAATAAAGAAAAACGATACTGAAAAAAAAAAATGTGATTTTGTAAGTAACGAGACGCTTCTTGAGGGTTTTCATGAATGCTTAGAATAGCAGTATCATCAGCAAATGTTGATGTATGAGCAGTGATGCCAAGTGTAGGGAATTTTCCCTTTTTGTAGGGATTTTTTCCCAAAATTTCACATGTAGGGAAAATGGGAAAGATTTCTTACTTTTGTCGAATTGTAGGGATTTTTTGCAATGGCAATTTACATATGTATTTTCCAAATATAAAATTTGTTTAAGCATATCATCAGAAATTCGTAAATCTGGTATAATATGAAGTAAGTAATAATGTGGCATCTTTAATATCATCACCGCTTTCAAACTACAGTGAGCCTCAAAAGTGAGTAAACACCAAAAATTATTTGATTTTTTTTAAGATAATGAAAATTCTAAAATCTATCATCGATTCAAATTTAACAGTATCGGTTTGTTAGAGATTGAGTTGAATAATAGTCGGTTCTCAAAAAAAAAAGATTTAAGTCGGAATATAATGATTTTTATGATCTTAAAAAAATCAAAAAAATCACTGGTCTGTACTCACTTCTGAGGCTGTGTGTATATAGTGATTATCTCAAGGAGTATTAACTCAATCAAGCACTCACCTTGTTAATACGCCTTGGATTCTCCTTATTACGGTATTTGACATTTCCTTAAAGAACTAGCTACAAGAGTAGATACTACAATAAATTTTCTTTTGAATTAAACACTTGTTTGGTTTTGTGTATTTTTTTACATACATACGTACACCATCTTCGCAGGTCTCATCGATTTTAATAAGTAAGTTTTTAAGAAATAAATAACATTATAAATTAAAACATAAATAATTTTAGAAAAAATTTCCGATTCGTCTTCTGATAATGATGGAAACAAAGTAAAGAAATACTGCCCAAGTTGGTTGAGAAACGAGAAGATAATGGGATGGTTGGAGCCGGTCAAAGATGACGACTTTAAATGCAGATACAAGGCTTGTGTGTTAATTCCCAAATGCACCAAAAAATCTTTCAAAAACAAAAACCCAAAAAATGGATTCTTTTTTTGGCAAGCAAGTCCTGGAAAAACCAATGATGTGGCCAATTTCAAAATCCGATTAAGCCTTTTTTTGATTGAACACAACTTAGCTGTTCAAAATAGAAAAAAGTAGTGTAGGGAAAATTAAAAGTGAGTGTAGGGAGAAAAAGGGATTTTTTTTCATAAGCGTAGGGATTTCTGAAAAAATCTCCTGGCATCACTGTGTATGAGTGCGATTGATAGTTGACGAATATATCAAATATAAAAAGGGTCCCAGGATACTGCCTTGGGGGACTCCAGCTTCAATGGGTTGAGGACTAATTAAAAAGTCTCCTTCTTTAACCTTAAATGTGTGTTTGCGGGTAAATTTTGACTCAGTTTGTATATTAAACCATCATGCCATACTTTATCAAACGCTTGAGAAATGTCAATAAAGAGAGCCAATAAGCCAATTAATTTGAATTGATTTCAACTTCATTTGAGTCAACTTTGCATCTATATGACTTTTCCATGTAAGGCGACGATCGAGATGTATTCCGAGGTATTTCACTTCCGATTGTTGAATTATTGTTTGGTTATTGATATGAATAGGGGGCATGATTCTCTACGCAATGTAAATGTTATGTGTGTACATTTTTGCTCGTTGACTTTAATTTTCCATTGTTTTAACCATTTTTATAATTCATATATATGGTTTTGTAAGTAACGAGACGCTTCTTGAGGGTTTTCATCAGCAAATACCTTATTAAACGCTCGAGAGATGTCGATGAAGAGTGCGGAACAGTATTTCTTTTCTTCAAACGCTTTTCTCACCATATTTACAAGTCTATGGGTTTGTTCGATAGTACTGTGTTTTCTTCTAAAACCAAATTGATGATTCGGAATACAATTGTTTTCAATTAACATCAGGTACAACTTGTTCATGAGTATCTTCTCAAATAGCTTTGATATATTAGACAATAGGCTTATTGGTCTGTATGATTCTACTTTTGTGTGATCTTTTCCCGGCTTAGGTATCATGGTAACCAGTGAAACCTTCCATTCTGGAGGATAATATTCAAGGCGTAATATAGCATTAAAAATAAAAAGAATTATTTTTATTGCACCATAAGAATCTTGTTACTGATTTTGTCTTGGAGTTTAAATCAACAATAGCCTTTTCGATCTCTCGAATCTAAAAACGTAGGGGTACGACTGCTCCAAAATGGGGTACAACAGGTGGCAACTCAATTTCTTCATTTGATGTGTTCGGTGTAAATACGTTTTTGAAATGATTAACAAACATATTCCCTTTTTCAGTATCATTTCTTGCCCAACCACCACTTGAATTTCGCAAGGGGGACTTACATATGACAGGTCTTTTAAGACTTTTTGTTGCTCGCCATAATGAGTAATCCGATTGCGGGGTTCCGTCCAGGCTTTCTAAATATTTATTCAATGATTCCATTTTTCGAAATTCCAAGAGCTTTTTAAGTCTTTTTATACAATCTTTAAGCTTCGATTTGAGTTGGGGGATCTGTGCAATTGCCACTCTCTTCGAACTCTTCTTTTTTCATTTAAGAGCCGTTCGACATCTGCAGAATAAATTCTATTATATATGATTTGTCGGGGGGTTTGGGTAGAATGTGAGCAGCCAGTTTGAGATTTTTATCGAAATTGATAAGAGAGTGATCGATGTTTTCTGGTGTTCTTAGCGATATGTTTTCCGAACAATGTGTACTGAGGTATTTTTTATATTTGAGCCAATCAATTTTTGTGCCTGTCATCGCTAAATTACCATTCGGGGATACAATTTCTCGGGGGCTCAATAAAGTAACAATAGTGGGTGAGTGATCTGAAGATAGTTCCATCGAGGATTCAACTTGAATCATTTCTCCAGGGATATTTTTCATCACGCTAAAATCAGTAACATCCGGTATTTTTCGTGGATCAGTAGGCCAGTAGGTAGGTTGGCCGCTCGAAATCACATTCAAACCCATTTTAGAAATTGTATCAAACAAAACACGACCTTTAGGGGTAATCAGTCGTGATCCCCAGAATGTGTGCTTAGCATTATAATCGCCAGCAGCCAGGAAAAGGGGGCCTAGTGATTTAAAAAATCTATTATATTGACTTTCTGTAATTGAAAATCTAGGGGGTGAGTATATCGATGAAATCACCAAGTTTCGATGATAATCTTCAAGACAGATTGTAGTAGCTTGAAGATAATCTTCGCAAAGATCACACATTAAGTAGTGTTTGATTCGAGCTTTTATTAAAATTGCCGAGCCTCCGCATGCTCTACCTCTGGGATCTTTGGTATCATATATTACGTATCCATTTATTCGAAATGAACTTCTGGACGTCAAATGAGTTTCAGAAACCAGCATTACATCAATTTGTTGGTTTCTTAAAAAATATTCGAGTTCGTTTTTGTGTTGGCGTATGCCGTTTGCATTCCAGAAACATATTTTCAAACAGTTCATGGCTTATTTAGGATAGCTTTTAATAACATTGATTGCATTTTAAGCATTTCCTGCATCATATTACTCATAGAGTTGGTAAAATTAACCGATTTCACTAGGGTCTCTATTGTAGCTTCCAGTCGACTAAAATTAGAAGTGGGATGTTGGTCTGCAAATTCCACATTGATATTAGGGTTATTTTCTTTTCCTATTGGTGGGTTTTGAGCAAAAGTTGGATTCGTTCTTAGAACACTAGCGTATGAACCTTTATTATTCATGGTTTGCGAGATTTGGGGGTAATGAGTATCAACTAGGTTCTTTGATTGCATAGGATAAATACTAGGTTTCTGTGTTAATGTTCTTTTAACTATAGAATATACTGGGTATCCTCTGTAATTTGCTGTGTGATTTCCGCCACAATTGCTGCATTTTTTTACTTTTGAGTCGTTTTTGGATTTATCGCATTGGGTAGAACCGTGCAATTCTCCACACACCACGCAAA
Source organism: Calliphora vicina (assembly GCF_958450345.1). Taxonomy (NCBI): domain Eukaryota; kingdom Metazoa; phylum Arthropoda; class Insecta; order Diptera; family Calliphoridae; genus Calliphora; species Calliphora vicina. Next base: position 75,433,201 of record NC_088781.1, read on the forward strand.
CAGGGGGTAGTTTGCAATATGCCCTAGTATGACCATATTCTTGACAGTTTAAACACTGGACGGTTCCCGATCTCTTATGTGGCTCTTCTATCGTAATTTTACGAAGCAATAAATATTTTAAATTGTAAATTGGGTGTGTTTCATTTTTCTTGAGATTAACATCACCTGGTTCTAGTTCAACTCTAAACATTGGTTGGGGAATTTTCTCGCGATTTCTAATGTTGACTACATTTTTATACCCTTCACCATGAGTGGCAAGGGTATATATAAGTTTGTCATTCCGTTTGTAATTTCTACATTTTTCATTTCCGACCCTATAAAGTATATATATTCTGGATCCTTATAGATAACGGAGTCGATTAAGCCATGTCCGTCTGTCTGTCTGTCTGTTGAAATCAATTTTCTGAAGACCCCAGATATCTTCGGGATCCAAATCTTCAATAATTCTGTCAGACATGCTTTCGACAAGTTTGCTATTTAAAATCAGCAAAATCGGTCCATAAATAACGGAGATATGAGCAAAAAACCGGAACAACCTAGATTTTTTACCTATTTTCATTAATATAGACAATATGGATATCTAATGATAGATATTTCAAAGTCCATTGCAACGATGTATGTAGATAAGGCTATAGTAAGTTGGACCTACAATGGGACAAAATCGGGAAAAATATTTTTTAACCCGAATTTTCAAAAAAAATTTTTGTCACACATTTTTTTTCCCAAAAAAAATAATTTAAAAACTAAAAAAAAAATTTTAAAAAAAATTTTTAAAAAAAATTTTGAAAAACTTTTTTTAAAAAAATTAAAAAAAAAAAAATTTTAAAAACAATAAAAAAAAATTAAATTTTGTTTACCTAAAAAAAATTATTTTAAACTATAATTTGGTGAAGGGTATATAAGATTCGGCACAGCCGAATCGGAAAGCAGCTTTTGAAACCTTGACACATACGTTTTATAAAACTAGTTTATTTTAAACTTGTTATGTTCCAAAGCAGCCTTTATATCTTCAGGATCTACACAAGAGTCAATACCCTTAATAACATATTGAAGCCCTTTGCTACTCTTCAATTGGTATGTGTAAAAACTTTGTTTATTGTTTTCAAATTCGGTAACAACCTTACGGAAATCATTTTCATGATTTCCCTGTATCTTAGTCTCGCTTATGTTACCTCGCTTAAAAGGTACAACGTAAAAAGAATTTTCTCCGACCAACGAGATTAAATTCTTAATTGGAGCATTCGAATTTTGCTCTCTCAAATAAATAGGAGGGGGTTTGGACGACTTGGGTAATGTTGGGTGGTCAGCTGTTTCATCTTGCAAAATAGAAAATCTGTTTTCGGTAGTTTTCCTATCAATTTCCCTATCTTTAGGAACTTTTGCGGTTGATGCAATTTTTGAGGATCTTGGGCTGCGTCCTCGTTTCAGTACGGTAATGTACCTATCAATTCCCACTTGGATTTGTGGTTTTTGTGCACTATATTTGGGCTGAACATTTTTAGGTATTGCTCCCGTACTATGGTTAATTGGGTTTGTACTTACTGTGCAGGTTTTTGCTTTAGGGGTGAATTATTTAGCATACCTTCAGGCGCTACTAAAAGTTTACTTTTGGTTACCATATTTCCATCAACAGCTGTCAACGGTAAATTTTCTTTTGTTGTACAAACACCTTTCGTAAACAAATCGGGGGATAATGAACGAGCTCGATCACTTTGTTTGGCGGTCAAATACAAGCTGTCATCAACTCTTGTATTTTTGTTTTCTTTCGAATTTTTTTCAACATTCACAAACACATATGCTTTTTCTGCCGTTCATGCTAAGCCTGCGCTCACTATGATTACCACTTGAGAAACTCATAAAGAGTATTCTCTGTTTATTTTTTTGCACTTGTTCTCTTTATTGGTGGAAAAAAGAAAACAAACACCAGAACGAAAATAATAAAAGATAACTTTAATTGGCACTTTTAATATTATATTCTATGACTTAATCAAAAAACGATTGTATATTTAAATATAATTTCACGTCCATTCGCGTTAAAGATATATATATATTCTTTTTTTTATATTTTGTCCAAAGAAGCTTTGGACACAAAAAAAAATAATATATTGATTAAATGCTAAAATGCAAAAAAAAATGAATTGTAAACACTATTTAGTACCTACTCGCCACAAATTCCGAATAAGTTAAGTTACATGATAAACGAAGATACTAACTTATATTAGAATGTATAAATTTTCACTTATCCTACAACCGTTCTGGAGACCACTTGAATTCAATAAATTGTAATCAAAACTCTAAATACCGATAGGTAAGAATCCCTAAGCAAGTTAATAAATGAAAAAGCAACTCGTCTAATTCCCTTTTCTTTTATTCCCCATAAACCCATAATTATAATTACTCTATATAAGTAATTATAATCCCAATTCTATTTATAGCATCTCTGCCTCTCCCACAAGATTTGGTTAGAAATATATCAATTATATTCATGGTCCAGTCGAGCCGTCAAACATTCTCTTAAATCAACAACAACAATTATTGAGCAAACAAACGAACAATGAGGTAAATCACCCAAAATAAAAAAGTAACTCATCAGTGTAAGAAAACCGGTCAAACCGTAAGTAAGAACAAATTTTATATAAAAGATACATATTACACAAACAAAAGTTTCATACTTCACAAACAAAAACGCGACAATATTTAAATCGTAAAACAAAAAAATGCAAGAAAAACGTGAAAATTATCCCTAAAAAAAAAAAGTAAAAATAATATATTTGTACATACATATGCATATATATTACAACGAAAAAGTGCGGTAGTGGCAAAAGTAACCCTAAAAGAAAAAGTGTAAAAAATATACACTTGATAATATGAACTACTGGATAGTATGAACACACAAATTTTTACATTGGAGACTCTAAAGAGTGAACATCGCCTACCTCTATAGAGTGAACTTCAGTTTTTCTGTTTTGGTTTTTCTGAGATTTTTGACTTTTTTTGAACCTACTATTTTTATTGCTATATAAACACAAACAATTTTTCTATAAAAGTTTAGCTAGAAATAATTAAAGATATGGACAATGGAGTGGGAGTTACAGGTCTAGCAAATAAATTTGGTGTAGCAAAGTCCACAATATGGGGCATTAAAAAAATATAAAGTGGAATTCTATGCCACAATAAAAGTGCTATAAATAAAGAAAAACTTTGCGAAAAGCGGAATGTCCCAGCGTCGAAAAAATACTCCATAACTGACTTTTAAAACAGCGATGTAAAAATTTGCCTGTCAGTGGAGAAATGCTTAAGGCAATAGCAAAAAAAATACACGAGCAGTTACACGATCAGGAGATTTCAATGCAAGCGCAGGCTGGCTTCAAGGGTACAAAGCAGCAACTCAAGCTGTTCAAATTATTGAAAAAGCCATTGACTGTGCTGAGAACAATATTAAAGATTATGAAAATATCTTAGTTTTACAAATTTCGTGATTTAGCAGTACAAAAAGAAAAAAGTACATGTTCCTTTATAAAAATATAATGAAATGTACAATTTTGACATAAAATTTTATGATTTTTTATTATTTTTTCAGTCTCGATAAAGTGAATTTATTGGATAAAGTGAACAGGCCTTGCATTAATTAGTTCACTCTATCCCGACTCCACTGTATTATTATGTAACACAACACGCACTTATTATACATATATATAAGAAAAAATTTTTTTTTTCAATCTGAAGAAAAAACCGCTACTTTTTCCCCCATCCACAGTGCACATAACTGCGTACATATATATATATACAGTATTGGCCATAACTGAAGCACCCCCTCAATAGAATTTTTCAAAACATAATTTTTTTGATAAAAAATGCTTTTTTGAATTCTGATTTGCATATATTTTATTAACTTATATTGTTAATGTTCATATAACATTCATTTAGTAAAAGATAATTTTATGAACAATTAATTTAAAATAATAAATCATATAAAAACACAAAACGCAACGGACAAAACAAAAGCACCCCCTTATAAGATGTTTAAAAATTTGACTACGCTACTGTATATTTGCATTGTGAATTGACGGGACTGACAACGAATGGATTTAAAAATTCCAGAAGATAAAAATAAAGAAAGACGTAGTGTGTATAATTTAAGTTTTATACAGTTTATTGCAATAAAAACAATGGGATGGAAAACGTACTCCAGTGAATTTAAGATTAAAGTTATTGAAGACCGGAAGACGGATTTATCACGACATGAATTGATTAAATAATATTCAATTAACAGATCAGTTTTTTTCAAGCTCATTTCAATGTTTTTGCAGACTGGTCGCATATCAACGGTGAATTCTGGAGGACGTCCGCGAAATAAAACACGATATTATTATGATTCCTTGATCAAAAGAGCAATTCAAAAATATCCTACAGCATAATATAGTCAAGTATGAACAAGTTTATGATTATGCGTTAGCGAAAGAACAATCCGTTGAAAAGCAGTAGAAGTCGGATTATTCAGTTGACGACCAGCAAAAAAACCCATTATATCAGCTAAGAACAAGAAAGCTAGACTGAAGTTTGCCAAAGCGCACATCGACTAGAGTGTCCAAAAATGGAAGACAGTACTGTTCACTGATTAATCCAAATACAACTTAAAAGGTTCCGATGGAATAAGGCGTGTACGCAGACCAAAAGGAGAAAGACTGAATCCTAAGTATTGCAAAGGAACAACTAAACTTGGAGGAGGCAATGTAATGTTCTGGGGTGTCTTTTCTGGTCAAGGAATTGGGCTAATTCATAAAATTAATGGGATTATGGATCATTTCATGTACCGTGATATAATGAAAGCTGTAATGTTGCCTTATGGCAGTGAAGAGATGCCACTTAAAGGGAGCTTCCAACAGGATAAAGATCCTAAGCACACCTCCAAAATTTGTAAGACTTGGCTACAGAGCAATAAAATTCAAGTTATTCATTGAACTCCTGAATCTCCCAATAACAATCCTATTGAGAACTTGAGGGATATTGTTAATATGAAAATAAAACGTGAAATTTGCCGAAATAAGGATCGGAAATTTTCATGATTTATTCCAAGCCGTTAAAATAGCCTGGGAAGGAATATTGCAAGACAAGATAAAAAACTTAATATCTTCTATGCCTAAGTGATGTGCTTGTGTCATCCAATGCAAAGGATTTGCAAAAACATAGTAATTAAAATTAGTGTTATATTATATCCATCAAGGGGTGCTTTAGTTTTGTCCGTTTCATTTACTACCTTAAAAAATATTTTTTGATTTTATGTTACCACTTATGGAAAGATTAACTTTAAAACTATTTGTTTATCAATAATAAACATATTAACAAATGAAAATAATACATATTCGAAATTTAAAACTTTGTTTTTATAAAAGAAAATATAATATGAAAAAAATTAACTGAGGGGGTGCTTTAGTTATGGCCGATACTGTATAAATAAAAGAAAAAGTGATACATACTACATATATATTCAAGTGCAAAAAATACCGCTACTTTTTCTCCTATCCATAGTACACATAGCTGCGTATTTATATATATATGTATATAAATATATACAAAAAGTGATACATATATACAAGTGTAGAAGTATAAATCACTACTTTTCCCCTACATCACCGTGCACTTACATATATTTATATATACAAGAAAAATTTATACATATAAAGTGCAAAATATAAACCACTATTTTTCCCCCTACCTAATACTGCACATACTTGATACATACATATAATAATATATAAAAAACCTGAGACATAGAAAGTGCAAAAATATAAACCGTTATTTTTTCTCATTCCTCAAATAAAATTTGTCTTCTTCAAAAAAAAAAAAAACTAAAAATCAAGAATCAAACAATAGTAAAGAATCTCTTTAATTTTAAAGAAGACAACAAACGTAACAACAAGAAATAGAGAACACTGTAAAAAGGAAAGAAATATTAAGAGAATTTAAAAAATTAATAATTGCAATAATATTTGCATTCAGTGCGTTCAAACAAAAAAAAATAAATACCAACAAATCTCTTAATTTCGCAGTTACTGTGTTTGCATCACAAAATTTCATCCACCAAAATCAAAACTGGAAATTATTAACTCTTTACTCAGCTTCTCTTGATCATACAAGTAAGTTCATAATACAATTACGTGCTCTTACACATTTGTTTTTTTAAGTGTTTCTTGAATACTCTTCTTGCAAGTTGCAACATTAAAACCGTGCTCTTATATTGTTAATCTCATGTAGTGGTTGCTCGAATCAGCGTTGCCGCTTTGGTCCAATTGGACCAAAATTGGTAGTTTGAAGTTAACAAATTGACTTTTGGTAGTTTGGTTGGTTTGTTCCGATATTTGTCGTATTTTGGTAGGCTACGATATTTCTAAATACAGAAGTATTTTTAAGAACAAAATAATTAAAATAATAACGAAAAAACTACTTATATTAAGCCAAAATAATAAAACTACATATTTGCAAAATATGAAGATAGCATTTTCTTAAATATTAAGTTTAGTCAGGTAAATGTGTATTTATTTAGTAGTGTTAAGTTCAAAAAATGCCAAAGGGCTCTCAAACCTTTTATTTTCTAATATGTGTTAAACTCTGCTTCAATATTTCTGTTTCATCTGACACTTTAAATGTCCAATTATGGAAATTAGGACACGTAATTTATTTATATATGAAACTTATTTGTATTGAATTTTTTCGGGATACCAACACTTTTAGGAGTTTTATGCTCGTTTAAGTAATTTTCGGAAGAGGGCCTTATATGAAAGCTATGATCAATTATGAATTGAATTTTTTGGTGTAATTTATTTGTAAAAATGTTATTTAATATCTATATAAATCAAGCATTTATGACGGATAATGTCTTATTTCTGGATGACATTTATATGGGGGCTATGTGAAATACATGGACAACCAGCCAGACAGACGTACGGAAGGACATCGTTAAATCGACTCAAAAATAAAATCTCGAAAACTGAACGATTTTAACATATTTATGATTGTAGTGTTATTTACTTTCTTCCTCTGCGTAATTTTATAGCAGCAATAATATATTATATAGTTAACTATTAATTTTGAAACGAATCCATATAGCATTTCTCAAATATTTTAAATTTGGTAGGTTTTGGTAGGCTTTGGTAGTTTTTAATTAGAAATTTGGTAGGAAAAATATTTTATGAGTGGCAACGATGGCTCGAATGCTCTTAGTTGCAATAAAGTAAAAAGAGCTTTTCTAATACTTGTTGATTTATTTATTCAAGTAAATTAAAGAGAAACTTAACCTTCGCTTTACCAAAGGTTTTTTATGTACATGGTTTACCAATACCCACCCGGGTGACACTACACTTCTATAAATATATGCGACGAACGAAATTTTAAAAAATTGAAAAAACCTTATAAAAAGTTTAAAATGGTTCTATTAAATTCTATAGAACTCTAGAATTTGTTCAGTGAGTACAAATTTCATTTAAATCGAAACAAAATTAAAAAAAATATTAAACCAATAAAATCGATGTGGTCACCCGGGTGGGTATTGGTAAAGCGAAGGTTAAACTAGAAAAGAATTGTATTTGGTCATTAAAAGCAAATTCAAGTAGAAAATAAAATAATTTCTCTTAGTTAAACCAGAGTGTTTGCGAATATACACATCAGAGATGAGAAATTCAGTACACTTGCACTTTTGATATCACATTTATAAAATGCTAAAAATATTTCATAATTTAAAAAAAAAATAATAATAAAGGAAAACATTATAAGACACGGAATTTCAATTTATGTTCGATGAAAGCATAATAAAATAACAATTTAAAGTTTATTAAAAAGAAAAAGAAACCATTTTTGTTTGAAGTCAGTATTATTTCAAAATCACGAATTATCATACCGATACCCATACAGTCCGCACATATTAAGATCAATTAAGAACAACAGATAATTTTGAAAAGTACTTAACAATAAATGGAAACATAAAGTAGTTAATGCCTTCACGTCACATTTCGCATTTGTTATTATTTCATTAAATAAAGTAAATTTGAGATATTAAACTATTAAATACTCAAATCAAAGATTATTTACATTTAAACAACATACAATTCACAGGAAAATTTGGATTGAAATAAATTTCAAACAAAAAATGCTAACATAGGTATTTATTAAAATAAACTTAAAAACTCATAAATTTCATATCATTTCCTTTGTGATCAAATATCAACAAAAAGAAAAACAATTAAGAATATACAGCAATTTATCAAAAAAAAAAAAAAGTAAAATTAAAAAAAAGATTTTAATTGTTCAACCCTTTATACCAGCTGAATAATCGTTTGCATTTCCCTATACGATAATAATTTACTTTTATCAATATAATCCATATATATCCATATAATTCTCGATTTAGTGATTTATATTATAATTTTATAACTGAATCTAAACGACAAGTTTAGTGCTATCTAAATAGCCCCTAATACCTATAACAATAATATAAATCTTAAAAATCGAAATTTACAACTCTTTATTTGGAATATATCAGTTACTGTTGTTTAATAGGTCAAAGATCTCCTTTGTTAACGCAGTTTAGAACCAAATCCAGGGTTGCGATATTCAGTTCTAGCAACATATTTCTTACATTTGACTATGCAATAAATATGAAATTATCTCATTTCATCACAATCAGCTAATATAAATATTCATACTGTTTGTACCGTTCCGGATTGTTTTCTCTAAGTGTTGTTCATTTTCTAATTGGAAAAGTTGGCAATGTTGTCATAGGTCAGTGTCATCAATGCAAGTGCATTAACGTTTTGGTGACATGGTTGCCAGATGTCAAATTTAGGGAAAAAGGGTTGTATTGTACATAGAACAATACTAGACTGATCAACCGTGTGCAGTAAAGTTGGCTGCAGTTGGTAGGTCAATGGCCGACATAAAAAAGGAATATGGCGAATATCCTCCTTTTTCGTTTTGGCAGATCAGGCAGCAGGTGGTGGAAAAATAAATGTCCCAAAACATCGGGATCTAAAAATAGTGGAAAAAATTAGAAGAAGAAAAAAAGGGTAAGTTGGATGGGTTCCTTGACAAAGACAGGGAAATTTTGTTTTAATGTTGTGTTTTTTTTATAAAAAATTAAAGGGAAAGGAGAATTGGAAATATCATCGAGAAGAAGTGCAGTGCCAAGCACTTAGTGTTCGTGTGGTTTTGGGGCTGTGAACAACACCTTTTGCGCACAGGCACTGAACACCCAACCACCACATCAAAAAACTCGAACGGCTTGTTCGGAGGATGTATGCATGTTTCGCCCTTTGTTTATTCCAGCAACCTTGTCTTTCCCTTTCATATCCACTTAAATTTGCCTACATGCACCTTCTCAACACCTGATCTGCAACATAAATAAAACGATAGCCATCATACGATCAAAAGCCACACCCATTCTACAATATAAAAAAACATAGACTTCAAACAACCAAAATCCCTATACATCATGCAATAGAAGTCCATAGCCAACGTACAATTAAAAACCATAATAATCATAACACAACACGAAACCATAGACGTCATACAAAAGAAAACAACAGCCATCTTACAACCAAAAAACCATAGCCACTTTACAACAAAAACCATAACACTCGTACCACATAAAAAAAAAACCATAGCGAATCTGTGAAAATTAACTATTTTATATGCCACAAAAACAGTAGCCGATCTGCGACAATAAACAAACATTTTGGTTGTCAAAACAACAAGCTGTCACTACAAAAGTTTCCTTCAACTACAACAACATTTCGTCACATTCATCTTCAACAACATTTAGCTGCAGTCCATCCACAATAAATCCAGTCACATACATCTGTAATAAATTCAGTCACATTCATCTGCAACAGCATTTAATAATATTCATCTACAACAACATCCAATCACAATCATCTACTCTATAGTCCTCTACAATAACATTCATCTTCAACAACATTTATCTACAGGCATCTACACAACAGCCAGTCAGCAACAACAACAATAACCTACAAACAAATCATCAATACCATCCAACACATCCATTGAGTAATTCCCAACCAGATAAGTACACTGTATACTTTCATATTTGATTTTGCATAGTTTTTTTTTGAAATTTTTTAACTAATATAAAATAAAAAATCAATTCTATACATATATATTTTGCTTTTGACAAGAACGTTTTGGGCGTTCACTGCCGAGGTGAGTCTGTTGTGGACCCACACCAACGGTTGTTTCTGAGAGGATCGGAAACAAACGTGTGTGTAGTGAAGCAGCAAGGTAGCCTAGGTATTTTTAGCGTAAGCTAGCTCGATTTGGAGCAAACCCATAGTTTTTCCGGATATACCAATTAAATCAATTTTTTCTAAATTCAAAATTACCATTTTAAACTAAATTCATATTTTCTTACCTTGTTATTTGACATACTCTTTTTAAATTTTGAAATAGTGAATTCTAAAACTCTATGCTTTTTATTAATTCAAACAAGGAATAAATATTATGAATATAATGAAGCAAAAACTGATCTGAAATTCCTTTTTTGAATTAATTATCAGTAATTATTACAATAATAAAATTTTAATTACACTAAAACAAAAACTAGTGTTCAGAAAACAAAATTTTTGTAAAGACAATTAGCATTTTTCTAATCCTAGGTGTGATAATATGTATGAATAACATATAGAAAAAATAATAATTCTGAAAAAGATTAGAAACATGTTATTTCTTTTTGTACCAATGGACAGTGGAGTTCCAAAATTTGTGAATAATTAAACACTAGTTTTTCTTTTGTGCAAATTATTTACATTTACATTTATCAGTTAACTTAAACTATATATATACACCACAACAAAAAGAAAAATAACCCTTATTTGTAGTATAAAAACATATAAATTATGAATGATATAAATCATATTAAATAAGAAACATTACAATAGGAGAAATTTGTAATACTGTTCGAACATAGGGAACGTTTAGTAGCCATTGGCATAAGCTCACTATTGATGTTTAATGAAACCAAAATACACAATTTATTATCTTGAAAACAATATTATTATGACTTTCTGAAATTTTAAAAACTATATGATCTGAGAGGTGAGTAAAAGTGGTGATACGAATAGGGGTGGCCTTAAGAAACAAACCAAGGCTACCAAGGTTAATGGGAGGGCAACATTTTAGGTAATAACATCGACGCCTAACAAGAGACTCGTACAAGCCAACACTGGCACAACTTATATTGTCATCTTAGTCCACTCCATCACAACGAACCACCACCTAAGCCCGCGAGCCATAGCCGTGCATAAATGCAAAGTTTCCAGTGTGTGATGAAGTGATCCAAGAATCTCAAAAACATAACATTGAATATAAATAGTTAAAATTTATTTTTCTAGTGAACACAGAGAAATGAGACATGACAGTAAATGGCGCCCAACGTGGGGCAAGATTTAACCTGACTTTACAGTTAGTTTAGTTTTACCTCACAAGTTTATTGGTTAATATTTAGGATGAATTAATGTATTCCAACATAAGGTATTTATTTTTAGGTTCGATTAGAGAGTCACGGAATAGATTTAAAGTTTAAAATACGCTTACCGTATGCATCTATATTGGAACTACCACATGCTGGTCCGGAAGTTTTTGTTAGTCTTATTGGTCCAAGAAAGGACACTTTAAATGCAACAGAAGTTGACTACCAGTTATTAAGGGCGTGGTGTTGTAAGTCCTGTTGGTTAATTAGATGACCATCTGTAGCGACACATCCACCTGATAGAATTTGGAATATATTGATACATCTAGAATATTGAACTAGCAATTTAGCTCGTTTTCAGTTTGTACCAAACAGTCTCTATTGATTTTTTTTACCACTTTACACCTACTCAGATCATTTTAAGCAACGTTAATTGAAAAAAAAAAAAACATAAACTTTGATTTTATCGGATTCTGATTTTATTTATGAATCATTGGTCCGTGATATACAACTAATTTTGTTTCTAAACATATGCCTGCATCTAAATTTATTTTGAATTTCTGAAGATAACGATTAAATCTACTTATCGTAACAAATATTGGATTATAGGTTTTGTTTCTAGCTTTTGGGTAATAGAAAATTATAGGATATTGATTTTAGAGTTTTGAATTTTTGTGTTAATGGTAAATACGAGGTCGAATAGTCGTATAGAAGGGAACATCCCTACAACTACCACAACAAGTGTACTAACATCAACAATAATGAGTACAGGAGCTATACCAAGGACAGTCAATACCACGGTAGTCGAAAGACAAGTTGAGGAAGAGTTAGAAGCGAGTGGCGGAAGTATTTCCGGAAACAGTACCATCATCACTCCACCTTTCAGCAGTATTAGTGCTCGCGGTGTCATAGATGCATTCCATCAAGGCAATGTACCGTTAAGACCACCGGCTAATCGTAATATTCAGAACGAAGAGATACGGGAAGGAAAAAGTATAACTCATGATGACTTACGGAACTTCGAAGACAGACTATTAAATTTAATTCCACAGAGCGATGAGCCCCAACCTCAAAGCAGTAATTTTTCATTCCCAGATATTAGTCAGCCTCCTCCAACTGTTAGTAACGCGCCACCACAGCAATTGCAAATTCAGCAGTGGCCGAATAACACATTTAATCCAAACAATACCAACTATAACATGAATATACCTTACAGAACAGAAACACAATTTCAACCCATACACCGTAGTCAGAACCAACCATCGACATCTAACATAGGTTTACGAATCGACAAGTGGGGAATCAACTTTGACGGAACAAACAAGACTACCAGCATAGAGGATTTTGTTTTTCGCGTGGAGACATTGCAAGCCGATTTTGGTTGCGAGTGGAAGGATATATTAAAGTCGTTTCATCATCTATTGAGCGGAGTAGCTAGGGATTGGTTTTGGGATCACCGACGGTTTCATAATATTTCAAGATGGAAAGATCTCAAGGCGGCTCTAATAGCGCAATTTCATCGTTTCGATAGTGATTTTGATATCCAACGGAAAATTCTTGATAGACGCCAAAGCAGTCAAGAGTCATTTGAAGATTTTTACAACGCTGTGATTAAGCTTCGAAACCAGCTACATAGTCCTCTTGGCGAGCGAGACCTAGTTAACATTATGAAAGGGAATTTGAAAGCACCAATGGCTCAGCTGTTATTTTCAGCCCAAGTAAATGGATTGGCCCAGTTCGCGAAAGAATGCCGGCGGGCCGAAAATCTTCTTAATAGTCAACGACAACTCAGCTCAAGATACCCAGCTAGATCCATACATGCAATGGAATATGAACCATTGGCGAATAGTGACGGTCCAGAAATAGATGCAATATCAAGATGTGGAAAACTACGTTGCTGGAATTGCAAAGTCGAGGGGCATATGTTCATGGATTGTCCGGAAGAGAAACGTATGTTGTTCTGTTACAAATGTGGGAGAGAGGACACAGTGACCCCACGATACCCAGTTTGCCAGGGAAACAGTGGTGGGAACGTGATTCATTTAGGGATAGATTCTCGTTCCAAAACTCATCATCCCAAACAACAGAACCAGCAATAAATAAAAATTCTCAGAACACATTGTTATTGACATCACCAGATGATGGTGCCAAAGAATTTAATCAACCTTATACAATATTGAAGAATACCAACAATAACCAGCAACTTATCAAACACGCCGTAGCTCAATCTTCAAAGCCATTACCCGTAAGACAACAGGAATACGACGACGCACGAGAACGAATTTTCGGTCCGTCGAACAAAATTTTAAAAGCGCGTGAAAGGTTTGAAAATAGGAGAAAGGTTAGGTTTGAAATAGCGGCATGTAACATATATGAAGGTCCTGATTCTAGAATTTATACCACCATTAGCATAAACGGTCATCCTATTGAAGGTTTACTTGATAGCGGAGCAACAATTACTTGTCTTGGAAAAGATTGTCTAGATTTTGTGGAGAAAGCTCAATTAGTTATTTACCCTTTTCGGTCTGTGATAAGAACGGCAGATGGGAGAGTTAATGAAATATTAGGTCGGGTAAGAACGGAAATAGAATTTGGTTCGTCTAGGAAACTGATTGATTTTTACTTAGTGCCAACTCTCAGGCAAAAGCTTTTCTTAGGAGCAGATTTCATGAGAACTTTTAATTTGATAAAATTTGATGTTAATAGTTTTAACATAGCTGCGAACAAAATTGATGAAGAGGATGAGGTATCATTTCCTAGAATGCACCACTTAGATAGTCGACGGCAATGTCAATTAGACGACGTGGTTGATTTATTTCCTTGCTTTACTCGTAAAGGACTTGGCAAAACCTCTTTGGAAGTCCATTCCATAGATACAAGCACATCGGTACCCATTAAGGAGAAACACTATCCAGTGTCACCAGCGGTGCAAAGATTAATGTATGGTGAACTGGATAGGATGCTTTCACTGGGAGTCATTGAGCCGAGCGAAAGTCCATGGAACAACCGCGTAACTATGGTACAGAAAGGCGAGAAAATAAGGATTTGTTTGGATGCGCGTAGGCTCAATGAACTGACAGTGAAAGACGCCTACCCACTTCCTCATATTGAAGGTCTTTTAAGCCGTTTGGGCGACACTCACTTTATTTCCAGCATAGACTTGAAGGATGCTTTCTGGCAGATACCGCTAGCAGAACAGAGCCGAGAAAAGACAGCATTTACCGTGCCTGGAAGGCCCTTGTACCATTTTACGGTCATGCCATTTGGGTTGTGCAATGCTGCCCAAAGGCTATGCCGTTTAATGGACAAGGTTATTCCAGCACGCTTAAGGGAAAAAGTTTTCGTCTATTTGGATGATTTGCTAGTGGTATCGTCGGAATTTGGGGAGCACATTAGTGTGTTAAGAGATGTGGCCCAGTGTTTAGATAGTGCAGGATTAACAATAAATGTGAGCAAGTCGAAATTTTGTTGTAAAGAATTGAGATACTTAGGTTACATAGTGGGTGAAGGTCTACTGAAGCCAGATCCAGATAAGATTAGAGCTATTTTGAATTTTCAATATCCAAAGACACCGAAACAGGTCAGAAGCTTCATGGGAACCACAGGATGGTATCGTAGGTTCATCCATGACTACGCATCTGTGACAGCTCCTATCAGTGAAACACTTAAAAAAGGTAAAAAGTTTATGTTTACTGAGGAGGCAAAGAAATCGTTCGATAAGCTCAAAACTTGTTTGACTGCAAGTCCAGTTCTAACTCACCCAAATTTTAATAAAACGTTTTATATACAATGTGATGCATCGGATGTGGGAATT
The DNA here is from genome assembly GCF_958450345.1 of Calliphora vicina. Taxonomy (NCBI): domain Eukaryota; kingdom Metazoa; phylum Arthropoda; class Insecta; order Diptera; family Calliphoridae; genus Calliphora; species Calliphora vicina. The sequence continues at coordinate 75,448,491 of NC_088781.1, forward strand.
GGAGCCGTGTTATTCCAAGAGGACGACAATGATGGAGAACACCCAATCGCATATTTTTCAAAAAAATTATCGACGGCTCAAAAGAACTACTCAGTAACGGAGCGCGAATGCCTCGCCGTAGTATCGGCGGTAAAGCGATTTAGGCCTTATATTGAACTCATGAATTTCATCATTATTACCGATCACTCTAGTCTTAAGTGGCTAATGTCACAACGCGATCTTAGTGGACGACTGGCCAGATGGAGTTTGCAACTTCAATCTTTCTCTTTTCAAATAAGGCATCGTAAAGGTTCGCAAAACATTGTACCAGATACTCTATCCCGATATGATCTAGACGAAATCGATTACGATCCGTTGATAGATTCATCATCTTCTGAGTTTCAATCCGATGATTACAAGGATTTAATTAAAACTATTGAAAGTAACAAAACTAGTCTGCCAGACATTAAAGTAGTTGAAGGGCTAATTTACAAACGAACGCTACCCTATAATGGCGACGTGATGCAGGAAGATCACGCCTGGAAGTTATGGGTACCTGCCAGCCTCACACCAAAGCTGATAGCCGAAGCTCATGAACCACCAACAGTCGCACATGGAGGGATTGGTAAAACAATTAAAAGACTCAGAGAGCATTTTTATTGGCCTCATTTAAACATTCAGGTACGTGAGTACATAAATAGTTGTGTTGCGTGTAAAGAGAGTAAACCAGCCAATATTGTTCTTAAGCCGACAATGGGGCAGCAGACCGACGCAAAGCGACCGTTTCAAAGAATATATATTGATTTCTTAGGCCCATACGTTCGTTCGAAAAGGGGAAACTGTTTCATTTTCATTGTTTTAGATTATTTTTCCCAATATGTATTGTTAAAGGCGATGGCCAAAGCAAATTCAAAGCAAGTGATTGATTTCTTGATAAAATAAGTTTTTTACAAATTCGGTTGTCCTGAGACCTTAGTCTCAGATAATGGTAAACAGTTCGTATCTAAAGATTTTTCCGAGTTGATGGCAAATTTCGGCATTGAACATTTAAGAACAGCAAATTATGCACCACAGGTGAACGCCTCCGAGCGGGTCAATCAATCCGTACTCGCAGCTATAAGAACTTACTTAGAAAATAATCAAACAGACTGGGACCAATATTTATGCGAAATCGAATGTGCCCTTAGATCAGCAGTGCATAGTGCTACAGGTGTAACTCCATATTTCGTTTTATTTGGTACCAATATGATAACTCACGCTTCTGCATATAAACTGGCGAGAAAATTAGATATCCTTGAAGATTCCGAGAATTATATTGATAGTCGCGGGGGATTCTTGGAACTAATTAGGGACAATGTTAGGAAAAATTTGAATAAGAGTTATGAATGTAATGCGAAACGATATAACGTCAGATGTCGAGAAACTAGATTTAAACCAGGACAAGAGATATACCGACGTAATTTCCAATTATCAGATTTTTCTAAGCAGATATCCGCAAAACTATCAAAGAAATTTGTAAAGTGTAGGATAAGACGACCAGTAGGCAATAATCTCTATGAGATTGAAAACTTACAAGGGAAGGCACTAGGAGTATTTCATGCTAAGGACTTGAAGTCATAAAACTGCTAGATGATAATCTTTATCGGCGCACCTAACGATACCTTAATGTAAACTTTATCATATTAGCAAATATGATTTGCTAATATGATAAATTTTATTACCCAGGTGAGAATGTGTGTACCGTTCCGGATTGTTTTCTCTAAGTGTTGTTCATTTTCTAATTGGAAAAGTTGGCAATGTTGTCATAGGTCAGTGTCATCAATGCAAGTGCATTAACGTTTTGGTGACATGGTTGCCAGATGTCAAATTTAGGGAAAAAGGGTTGTATTGTACATAGAACAATACTAGACTGATCAACCGTGTGCAGTAAAGTTGGCTGCAGTTGGTAGGTCAATGGCCGACATAAAAAAGGAATATGGCGAATATCCTCCTTTTTCGTTTTGGCAGATCAGGCAGCAGGTGGTGGAAAAATAAATGTCCCAAAACATCGGGATCTAAAAATAGTGGAAAAAATTAGAAGAAGAAAAAAAGGGTAAGTTGGATGGGTTCCTTGACAAAGACAGGGAAATTTTGTTTTAATGTTGTGTTTTTTTTTATAAAAAATTAAAGGGAAAGGAGAATTGGAAATATCATCGAGAAGAAGTGCAGTGCCAAGCACTTAGTGTTCGTGTGGTTTTGGGGCTGTGAACAACACCTTTTGCGCACAGGCACTGAACACCCAACCACCACATCAAAAAACTCGAACGGCTTGTTCGGAGGATGTATGCATGTTTCGCCCTTTGTTTATTCCAGCAACCTTGTCTTTCCCTTTCATATCCACTTAAATTTGCCTACATGCACCTTCTCAACACCTGATCTGCAACATAAATAAAACGATAGCCATCATACGATCAAAAGCCACACCCATTCTACAATATAAAAAAACATAGACTTCAAACAACCAAAATCCCTATACATCATGCAATAGAAGTCCATAGCCAACGTACAATTAAAAACCATAATAATCATAACACAACACGAAACCATAGACGTCATACAAAAGAAAACAACAGCCATCTTACAACCAAAAAACCATAGCCACTTTACAACAAAAACCATAACACTCGTACCACATAAAAAAAAAAACCATAGCGAATCTGTGAAAATTAACTATTTTATATGCCACAAAAACAGTAGCCGATCTGCGACAATAAACAAACATTTTGGTTGTCAAAACAACAAGCTGTCACTACAAAAGTTTCCTTCAACTACAACAACATTTCGTCACATTCATCTTCAACAACATTTAGCTGCAGTCCATCCACAATAAATCCAGTCACATACATCTGTAATAAATTCAGTCACATTCATCTGCAACAGCATTTAATAATATTCATCTACAACAACATCCAATCACAATCATCTACTCTATAGTCCTCTACAATAACATTCATCTTCAACAACATTTATCTACAGGCATCTACACAACAGCCAGTCAGCAACAACAACAATAACCTACAAACAAATCATCAATACCATCCAACACATCCATTGAGTAATTCCCAACCAGATAAGTACACTGTATACTTTCATATTTGATTTTGCATAGTTTTTTTTTGAAATTTTTTAACTAATATAAAATAAAAAATCAATTCTATACATACAGTGAGCCTCAAAAGTGAGTATACACTAAAAACTATTTGATTTTTTTAAGATAATAAAAATCCTAAAATTTATCTATAGATTAAAATTTAAAAGTTTCGGTTTGTTGGAGAATGGGCTGAAAAATAGATTCGGTTGTGAAAAAAAGAGATTTAAGTCGGACTATAATGATTTTCGTGACCTTAAAAAAAATCTAATAATTTTTGGTGTATACTCATTTTTGAGGCTCACTGTATATATTTTGCTTTTGACAAGAACGTTTTGGGCGTTCACTGCCGAGGTGAGTCTGTTGTGGACCCACACCAACGGTTGTTTCTGAGAGGATCGGAAACAAACGTGTGTGTAGTGAAGCAGCAAGGTAGCCTAGGTATTTTTAGCGTAAGCTAGCTCGATTTGGAGCAAACCCATAGTTTTTCCGGATATACCAATTAAATCAATTTTTTCTAAATTCAAAATTACCATTTTAAACTAAATTCATATTTTCTTACCTTGTTATTTGACATACTCTTTTTAAATTTTGAAATAGTGAATTCTAAAACTCTATGCTTTTTATTAATTCAAACAAGGAATAAATATTATGAATATAATGAAGCAAAAACTGATCTGAAATTCCTTTTTTGAATTAATTATCAGTAATTATTACAATAATAAAATTTTAATTACACTAAAACAAAAACTAGTGTTCAGAAAACAAAATTTTTGTAAAGACAATTAGCATTTTTCTAATCCTAGGTGTGATAATATGTATGAATAACATATAGAAAAAATAATAATTCTGAAAAAGATTAGAAACATGTTATTTCTTTTTGTACCAATAAACAGTGGAGTTCCAAAATTTGTGAATAATTAAACACTAGTTTTTCTTTTGTGCAAATTATTTACATTTACATTTATCAGTTAACTTAAACTATATATATTAGAGTGACAGCCGTTTTTTTTTTTTTAGATTTCAAAGAGTGCCGGGTGGAATATTGTGACACTAGGCCTAAATGTTAAGTGCTGAAAATTTGAGCCAAATCGGGCAACGATTTCTGGACGCGCATCGAGGTCAAAGTTCAGATATATGCAAAATTTTACTGTTAATATGGAATAAATAGGTGAAACTCGTTAACTTTCTGCATTGTTTTCAAGAAATATGTAGATTTATTTCTATTAATGAATATTACATTGGAAAAAAAATTTTGGAAATTAACCCTGTATCTCCTTTGGTTCAAAATGACCCAAAAACTGTATTATCGCCAAAATTAGAGAAAAATTCAAATTTTTCAGTTTTTGACAAAATTTTGTTACTAAATAAATACCTTTGCAATTTAATGCAAAAGAATCGAAATATGTACGTAATTATCGTTGTAATGAGATATAAATGACAAAATTTGATTAAAAAATTTTAAAGTTATTACAAATTCGCCAGACCATTAACGTGTTTCAGGCCACTTGAATAAAAAATTTAGGAAAAAAATTAAGATATTTCGAGAAAAATTAAAATAAAAGCCCATTTTTACTTAAAATATGTCCATATTTACTTGTATATGATTTTTTGTCTTCGTAGGATACCGTTAACCTATTCGCAGGTATGGCCAAAAAAAAATATTTTTTTTAACGGCTGTTTCAAAACTCCATTTTCAAATTTTTAAAAATTTTGTTAAACAAATTTCAGATTTTTTCGATCATCACATTGGGGTTTATTGAGATCAAAATGGGGAATAAAAATATAAAAAAATTATGTCAATACCTCTTACAGTTTTTTCGTACCTGCGATTTAAATTTTGAGTTTTTCAAGAAAAACTATTTTTTTGTCCATATTTAGGCGAATGAGTCCAATTTCCTTACTGTTATAAATTTTAAGTAAAACCTATTCATAATATTATAGTCCTTGTAATTTTAAATATGTTCTGAAAGTTTTATTAAAATCGGAAAACGATAACCTTTGAATCGTGAAGGTCAAAGGTCAAATTTTTCAATATTTGGAATTTATAATGAAACGACAGCGAAATGTTATATATTTTTGGGCCGATTTTAATGCAACTTAAGGAAAATATAACATAAAGTCCAGAATTTAAAATACCAGCACAAAAATGGAAATTAACCCTTAGCAGCACTTTTGGTCCAAATTACCCTCAACTTTTAAAATCATGAAAAACACAACCATTTTGACCCCAAGTCCTCTTAAAGGTTAAAATCCATTTTTTCACCTTTGTTGCAAATGCTATACCCCAATATATATTTTCCTCAAGTTTCATTAAAATCGGCCCAAAAATATATAACATTTCGCTATCTTTTCATTAGAAATTCCAAATATTGAAAATTTTGACCTTTGACCTTCACGATTCAAAGGTTATCGTTTTCCGATTTTAATAAAACTTTCAGAACATATTTAAAATTACAAGGACTATAATATTATGAATAGGTTTTACTTAAAATTTATAACAGTAAGGAAATTGGACTCATTCGCCTAAATATGGACAAAAAAATAGTTTTTCTTGAAAAACTCAAAATTTAAATCGCAGGTACGAAAAAACTGTAAGAGGTATTGACATAATTTTTTCATATTTTTATTCCCCATTTTGATCTCAATAAACCCCAATGTGATGATCGAAAAAATCTGAAATTTGTTTAACAAAATTTTTAAAAATTTGAAAATGGAGTTTTGAAACAGCCGTTAAAAAAAATATTTTTTTTTGGCCATACCTGCGAATAGGTTAACGGTATCCTACGAAGACAAAAAATCATACACAAGTAAATATGGACATATTTTAAGTAAAAATGGGCTTTTATTTTAATTTTTCTCGAAATATCTTAATTTTTTTCCTAAATTTTTTATTCAAGTGGCCTGAAACACGTTAATGGTCTGGCGAATTTGTAATAACTTTAAAATTTTTTAATCAAATTTTGTCATTTATATCTCATTACAACGAGAATTACGTACATATTTCGATTCTTTTGCATTCAATTGCAAAAGTATTTATTTAGTAGCAAAATTTTGTCAAAAACTGAAAAATTTGCATTTTTCTCTAGTTTTGGCGATAATACAGTTTTTGGGGCATTTTGAACCAAAGGAGATACAGGGTTAATTTCCAAAAATTTTTTTTCAATGTAATATTCATTAATATAAATAAATCTACATATTTCTAGAAAACAATGCAGAAAGTTAACGAGTTTCACCTATTTATTCCATATTAACAGTAAAATTTTGCATATATCTGAACTTTGACCTCGATGCGCGTCCAGAAATCGTTGCCCGATTTGGCTCAAATTTTCAGCACTTAACATTAAGGCCTAGTGTCACAATATTCCACCCGGCACTCTTCAAAATTTTAACAAAAAATTTTTTCCATACAACTGATTGTCACTCTAATATATATACACCACAACAAAAAGAAAAATAACCCTTATTTGTAGTATAAAAACATATAAATTATGAATGATATAAATCATATTAAATAAGAAACATTACAATAGGAGAAATTTGTAATACTGTTCGAACATAGGGAACGTTTAGTAGCCATTGGCATAAGCTCACTATTGATGTTTAATGAAACCAAAATACACAATTTATTATCTTGAAAACAATATTATTATGACTTTCTGAAATTTTAAAAACTATATGATCTGAGAGGTGAGTAAAAGTGGTGATACGAATAGGGGTGGCCTTAAGAAACAAACCAAGGCTACCAAGGTTAAGGGGAGGGCAACATTTTAGGTAATAACATCGACGCCTAACAAGAGACTCGTACAAGCCAACACTGGCACAACTTATATTGTCATCTTAGTCCACTCCATCACAACGAACCACCACCTAAGCCCGCGAGCCATAGCCGTGCATAAATGCAAAGTTGCCAGTGTGTGATGAAGTGATCCAAGAATCTCAAAAACATAACATTGAATATAAATAGTTAAAATTTATTTTTCTAGTGAACACAGAGAAATGAGACATGACATGTTCGTTCGTATTACTATTAAAATTGCAATGCTAGTCTGCAATTTTTAGTAGCAAACACAATCCATTGCATATCCATCAAAATATATGTTCGTGCTTTAGTAGCACACACAGTTATTTCGTCGTGCTAATATTGCACTCCATTCGTTTTATTTTGTTGTGCTGGCAAACTTTTCTAGCAAAAATACACACTTCTGTAGTTGTGCTATAGCACAATTGACATTTCTGCAATTGATGCTATCAGTTGCTGTTCTTGATAACATAACAACATATCAGTAAACACACCCAATGTACAGTTGGGCAGAATCAAAATTTTTTTTAAATAAATCTGGCATTTCTAAACGGCTGATCTGATCAGGATAAAATTTGACGCGGGCGTAGCCAAGGAGTATTTGAGTTTAAATTATTGAAATGGGCCCTACAAATGCCCTAGGGGCGGCGCTATGGGGGCTCAGAATAGGGTACCTTCGACATGCAAAATTTTTAAACACGTCCCATTTTTTTGTTTCCTATTCGATTTCAAAGAGTTTTATATGTTTTATAGGCGCTCGCCTATGTCTTGAAAAAATATGCTTGCGAGTGCTATTTATCTCTTATAATTTTCGAGTTATAGGCATTTCAAAATTGAAATTTTAAAATTTTGCCATACCTTGGTCAGCTTTTTTAAAAATATAGGACGTACTTTTGTACCGAACGGGCTCGATTTTTTTTGTTAGTTAGACAACTAAATTATCAGTAATATACAAAATATTTCAGAGTAATATCGATTATAGATCCAAAAATAAACGATTTTCAATTTAAGAATTCAAAAAATAGTAGATTTTTTTGCATGAAAAGGTGACTTAACTCTTTTTTATTAAAAAAAAAACTTTCTTTAAGAACATATAACAATTTTATGTTTTTCTGTAAGGTAGCTTTACAGAGAACATTTTGGTATAAAAAACATGTCCTATTTTTTGAACATGTTGCCCTTTCGTCCTGCGGAATTTGACCTATTTTTTTAATAAAATTTCAACTTTGGGCCACATGTTCTAAAATCCCAAAGTTGGGATCAAAAAACGGAAAGCAGCTTTAGAAACCTTGATGTGTTCCCTATTTATCCCCAAAGTATTTTCCCAGCCCCGAAGTAAATGTAGACCCTATGGTTAAAATTGTAAAAAATACCATTTTCGGGATTTTCGTTTAAATTTTTAGGAATTGTGGGATTCCTTTTGACCATTTGAAAAGTTTTTTTACACTTTGTAATTTGGAATGACAAATTTAAAAAACGTTGAAAATTTCATTGAGTTTTGCTAATAAATAAAGATTTTGTTACATATTACATATTTATTGTGTTTCTAAAACTAAAATTTTTATCAAAATTTTAAGAGGATTGCAAATACATATTAGGAACAATTTGATCTACATTTATTCCGAACATTTTTTTTCTTGTTTAGATATTTTAATTTTTGGTCTTACAAAAAAAATGCAAGTCAATATCTCAGTTAGATTCAAAAATATTTACACTAATGAATAATCGTTATTTCGTATTACATACTTGACAATAAAATAACTAGCAGCATCCAAATAGCCAAAAAACAAGAAATATCAATGCAACCATAGCAGAGCAACCAAAGAAATGTAAATTGCTGCCAAAGAAAATTGCTAGCACAACAAAACAAAAACGAATGCTGACGCGCAATATTAGTTCGCCAAAAAAGTGTGTATGCTGCTATAGCACGAACATATATTTTGGTTGTTGTGCTACAATAACGAGTTGACAACTGGTTGTATCTGCTACTAGAAATTGCAAACTAACATTGCAACATGTAATATATGAATAGTAACAGCAAATTTATATTAGCACAGTTATACAAAATTATAATAGTAACTATATTTTTAGTATGCAGATTGATAAAAATGTATATTTACTGCAATTGACGGCTAATATAGTAGCAATTGTAAACCCTGACCAAATCCCTTTATATCAATTTCAATATCTATATTTTAAAAATAAGACATACTCTATTCCACAAACTGGTAAAAACTTTCTATACCCTAAGAAAAGAAAATTTCTGAAATACAAATAGAAATTTCTGAAATACAATTAGAAACTTTTTAAGTATAAATTAAAAATTCTGAAATACAAATGGAAATTTCTGAAATACAATTGGAAAATTCTGAAATACAATTGGAAATTTCTGAAATACAATTAGAAATTTCTGAAATATAAATGGAAATTTCTGAAATATAATTGGAAAATTCTGAAATATAATTGGAATATTCTGAAATATAATTGGAAAATTCTGAAATATAAATGGAAATTTCTGAAATATAATTGGAAAATTCTGAAATATAAATGGAAAATTCTGAAATATAATTGGAAATTTCTGAAATTGAATTGGAATTTTCTGAAATATAATTAGAAATTTCTGAAATACAATTGGAAATGGTGTAGTAGCCCACCAACCACACTTCCAAATGAGCGCTTCGTGTACGATTGCGACCATTTGCTCAAATTTTGTCAACGATTACATACAACACCTGTAGGAGATCATACCGAATCGGTGCTTGAAGTCAAATTGAAAGATTTGGACTCAAGATGGCTTAAAGTTGAAGCCTCGTACGAGGGAGTTATGCTAGCTTCAGATAAGTTAGTAAAAGCCGAATTTAAAGACGAAGCAAAAACCAATTTCGATGCTTGTGTCGATGCATATTATACCTGCACTTCTCAAATCCTAGATTTAATAAAAAAAATCACGATTAGATGGTAGTAATATTCAAGGTTTCGAAGCAACAGACCGTTATTCACTCCCACCACAACCTATCACTCAAAACATAGTATCAGACAATTGTATAAAACTCCCTCCATGTGACACGGAAATATTTAACGGCAGTTATGAGCAATGGCCCTCATTTCGTGACATGTTCACAGCCCTATACATAAACCACACGAAACTGTCTCCCGTTACAAAACTATATCACCTTCGAAACAAAACAAGAGGTGAAGCAGGTGCTATAGTTAAAAGATATCCTGTGTCTAACGATAACTTCGATCTCGCATGGAATGCCTTAAAAACTCGATGCGAGAACAAGCGTGTTCTTGTAGATAATCAAATAAAAATTCTATTTGATATTCCATCAGCAGCTAATGAAGATAGTGAGGCAATAAGAAACATACAATCATCAGTGAATGATTCTCTTGCGACCCTAAGAACTCTTGGTATAAAGGTAGAAAGTTGGGATCCAATTCTCATTCGTTTAATTTCCACAAAATTACACCATCTTACTCTAGCCCTTTGGGAACAATCTCTCACATCTCCACGTGAGCTTCCAAAGTGGTCCCAAATGTCTCAGTTTTTGGTCGATAGATATGAAGCTGTTGAACGCCTAGCAAGTATTAGAAACTCGAAGAATGACTTCAGCCTTACTAATACACACCTACCTCACATACAAACATATATATCGCAAGAGAACATAAGCCAAATGTGCAAGTTATGCAAAAATGAAGAACACAATCTCAGAACATGCCCCAAATTCAGAGCATTTACAATACAGCAACGAATTGATTACGTATACCAAAACAAAATCTGCAACAATTGTTTAGCACTGTCACATTTTAAGGCAAATTGCAAAAGTAAGCATACTTGTTTACATTGCAAAAAACAACATCACACTTTGTTACACATGACAAAAAGTTCTCTAAATTCCACTCATAATACAGAAAGTTCTCAAAAATTAACTGTATCGACCAATAATTCCCAAGCGTCTTGTTCTAATGTTACCCAAATTGTTAAAAATGATTCTCACGATGAACTCCCCACAGGCCAAATACATGCCAATTGCTCTACAACCAATGAGAATATTTTACTTCGGACAGCATTAATGCAAATAGAATATAGAGGTGAACGTTTTACAGTCAGAGCTCTTATTGATCCAGGATCTCAAAGAACATTTTTAGCTGAAAAAGTTAGAAGTCGCCTTCAGCTCCCATATCAAAAGTCCCATTTTGAAATTATTATATGGCCAAATTCAAACGGCTAGTAAAGAATGTGAACTAATACTGTATGCTAAAATAACTAATAGTAGAATCCCTATTAAAGCAATAGTCTTGCCTAAGGTGACAAAACGACTCCCATCATACACATTTGAAATTCCTTTCTCAAAAGAACTTCAAGAATTAGATCTAGCTGACCCAACATTCAATAAATCTTCTCAAATAGATTTGATTCTAGGTAACGACTATGAGCATTTTATTAACATTCATGGTATAAAAAAGAATATTTGCGGACAGACATCTGCTTATAACACCATATTCGGATGGGTACTTAGTGGTCCCATGAAAACTCAAACAATCCAATCATTCACAGCTTCAGTCGTTATGTCAGAAACTCCTGACCTCAATAATGTCTTAAAAAAAGTTTTGGGAAGAAGAGGAAATACCCTCAAGTCGCCCAAACATAGCTGAAGATGACTTTTGCGAAAACTTATATGCTCAAACAACTTCTCGTGATGAAACTGGTAGATACATGGTGAGATTACCATTCAAAAAAGAATTTCCTGAAAACATATTTCTTGTATCATCTCGATTTATAGCCCTAGCTCAATATGCGAGAATGGAAAAAACACTATCTAAAGATCCCGAACTTCAGTCTCAGTACAACGCAGTTCTTAACGAATATTTAACCCTCGATCATATGGAAGAAACCACATCTCACGAAATTATATCTCAGGGTAAATACGGCTCATTTTATTTACCTCACCATGCTGTTGTGCGACCAGAACACAAAACCACAAAAGTCAGAGTCGTATTTAATGCATCCAGAAAAACAAAGTCTCAATATTCCCTTAATGATATCCTGTATAAAGGCCCTACTCTACAGAATGATTTGATAACTATTATTCTCAATTGGAGAAAGTATAAATACGTTTTCAGTGGCGATATACAAAAAATGTATCGTCAAATTTTAGTACACCCTGATGACAGACCCTTTCAAAGAATACTATTCCAAAATGAACCAAATAGCCCAATCAAAGATTACCAGCTCAAAACCGTAACGTTCGGTGTGAATTGTGCCCCGTACATCGCAATTCGTACACTTCTGCAACTCGCTTAAAAAGATTACCGCAAATGATCCCAAATTGCTGTCCCATATTCCCAAGGATGATCTGTATGATGTAGATTTTCTCCGCTTTCAAGAATCAAGTTCAACTAAAACTCTTGGCATCAAGTGGAATGCAATCTCAGACACATTCTCGTATAGTTTTTCCCAAGTTGAATCATCTACAAAGATAACCAAACGTCAAATTCTTTCATCTGTTGCGAAACTCTTTGATCCTGCGGGATGGCTTTCACCCATTATTATTAAAGCAAAAATACTCATGCAAAACTTATGGTTAGAAGGTTTAGAATGGGATGAAGTCATTTCAGCAGAATCTCTACAAAAATGGAATGAACTTGTTTCAGATCTCTCAAAAATAGAATCAATATCCCTCCCTCGTTGGCTTCAATATATGCCTTCAGACACAGTTCAAATTCATGGCTTCTGTGATGCTTCTAAAGCAGCATATTGCGCAACTGTATATATAAGATCTCAAACCAAAACACATAATAATCGCTCAAACTTGTTTCTCGCGAAAAGTAAAGTCGCACCTATTCAAACTGTGTGTCTCCCACGATTAGAACTTAATTTCGCAGTATTATTAGCAAATCTCGTCAAATATGTTCAAACCTATTTAAATTTCCCAAACACTGAAGTTTTCCTATGGACAGATTCTTCAATAGTCCTTGGTTGGCTCTCTAAAACCCCTTCATCATGGGAAACCTACGTTGCAAATCGAATAGCTCAAATCCATCGTCTTGTTCCGAATGCAATTTGGCGACATGTCCCTACTCATCATAATCCCGCAGATCTCGGAACACGTGATTGTAAATCTCATGAACTTGTAAATCATGACCAGTGGTGGCACGGACCATCATGGTTACATAAACCCGCGTCTGAATGGCCTAATCGAAATCCCTTGAAAACTGTTGAAAGATCTAATGAAATCCACACATTGCTTACAGAAGTGCAAGAAGAAGATATTCTCAATAGGTTATCAACATACAACAAAGCCTTGCGTGTTCTATGCTATGTTTTCCGATTTCCATTACACAAGTATAGACTCCTTATTTTAGCCCAAAAATCCTTCTATAGGGAAGAATATCAGTGTTTGTTAAACTCCCAAATTGTACCCAATAAAAGTTCATTAAAAACTCTAAACCCATTTCTCGATTCAAACTCAATTCTAAGAGTAAATGGGAGATTATCTCAGTCAGCTCTTCCATATAACGAGCGGTACCCCATTATATTACCTGGAAACTCTCGAATTTTTCAACTATATCTCATATATTTATACAAATTTCTCCATCATGCTGAATGGAGAATATTACGTTTTCAGACTTAAACCACGAGTAAAAAAGATAATACACCAATGCAAAACGTGCATTATTTACAAACAGCGATCGAGTTCTCAGATAATGGCCCCCTTACCCCCAGAAAGATGCAATCTGTCTCTCCCTTTTCAGATTACAGGTATTGACTTCGCCCCTTTGAAATCAAAACATCGCCCCTACGAAAATCTATCACCGTTAAAGGCTATGCCAGTGTGTTTGTTTGTTTCAGCACGAAGGCCATTCATTTAGAGCCATGCTCGGATTTATCATCGGCAGCGTTTCAAGCAGCGTTCGCTCGCTTCGTTGGGAGGCGGGGGCTCCCCCAAAGGGTGGTCACTGATAATGGGAAAAATTTATTAGGTTCCAGTAGAATACTAGAACGCGAATTTAATAATTTCGTAAAAAATGTAGCCCAAGACATTGCCCAGAAATATATAACACAAGGGTTTGAGTGAAAATTCATACCTCCACATGCTCCTCACATGGGCGGCTTATGGGAAGCCGCAGTAAAAAGTTTTAAATTTCATCTAAAACGAATGGTGGGTGCTCAGAAATTAACTTTTGAAGAATTTGCCACTATTTTAGCTCGAATAGAAGGAGTTCTCAACTCCCGCCCGATATCTGCAATATCCGAAGATCCAGCAGATTTGACAGCACTGACACCTGGTCATTTTTTAAGAGGTGCTATCATTATGGCTCTACCAGAACAGACTTGTCAAAACATGTCCCTTATCAATAGATGGGAAAAATTAAAAGTTATTCACCATCAGTTCTCTATCCGATGGAAAGAAGACTATCTCAAATCATTACATAAAAGGTATAAATGGAAAAACTCACTTCCGAATCTGCAGAGTGGTGATCTCGTAGTAGTAATGGATGACATACAACCACCACACGAGTGGCGATTGGGAAGAGTTGAAAAAACTTTTCCAAGCTCTGATAAAAATGTGCGCATCGCCGAAATTCGCACAGCATCAGGAACTATAACTCGACCCATAGTCAAACTATGTTTTCTCCCTTTTATTAATAATGATAATTCTCTCTAAATTTACTCTACAATTTAAAACCAAAATAAAAATATACCCTATTTTACTCTTAAACTTATTATTTATCGCACTAATACACACAACACATTAAAAGAATAAATATAATAAATCCAGCCTAACAATCGTGAAGTTTCTAATAATATTGTCTTTCTCTTTTGGTATTAAGCTACGTACACACGGTTGTCAGATTTTACAATGTTGTCAGATCTGGCAATGTGCTCGCAATGTACTGACAATGAAATATTATTACCAAAAGGTAAATTGTCAGTTTAGACGATTGTAAGAAAACCTTACAATTTCATTGTCAGACAATTGTCAAACAATAAATTTATATGCCAACAAAAATTGTCAGTTCACACGGTTGTCAGATTGTTGTATGGCAAAGGTAACCAGATCTCTTGTTAGACATTGTCAGAAGAAAATTCAAATCTTTTTACAAACCATTTTAATTGTCATCTGTGTGTATTTATTAAAAAGTCGGAAATTTAAAGTATTATTATGGAACAGAAAAAAGCCATTGCATGACGGATGAAGGCAAAATAGCAAAAAATCGTCGCAAAGTTTGGGTAAAGGATTGGGTACTTCGTCATCAGTAGGAAGGATTTTACGCTACATTGCTCATCCACTTACGAACTGACGAGCTGGAGTTGTATCATAATTTATTGCGAATGGTCTCCGAACAATTTGATCAATTTTGGCGATTCTTTTTTAAATGTGTGATTTTAAGGGTCCTCCCACTGATCCCCATTCCGAACACCTCAGCCGACTAAATAATACAGCACAACATAGAAGTGTGGACTTGATCATACTATTTCAACAAACAATCTTTGTTTTAGCGTCAAAAAATAGTAAAAATGAATGTGCTATTTAGAGGGACTAGACACGTTCATAATGCATCGATATGTTCACAAGAGTTATTCTGATTTACCGTAGCTACAACATTACTCAATATTGTTAGTGAAAAATTAGGAGTCCCTGGAAGTTATTCTAAAAAAAGTAAAAAAAAAATTGTTCTTCCTATATTTTTTTCAAAAAAAGTGCACGAAAAATCTATTTTTTGGGAAAAAATGTTAACAAAATTTGTTTGGCGGACTCTTAGCTATATTATTTCCATATAAAGTTAAGCGGTATCACCAAGTCTGAATTAGCTTTTGGCCAAAAATTGATGACACCATTTTTTGAGAGCCCACTGATTTTCAAAATCTTTGGGGGCCCATACAAATAAAAATTGGTCACCAAAATGGACAAACTGAGTATAGGGTCATGATCGTGTGTTTTTTTGCACTGACAATGATGCCATTGTCAGATGCATAAACTTCGCACATATGACAATAAAAAGTTTCTGACAATGATCTTACAATGATCTGGCAATGGCAACGTAAGGTGTTTACACGATTGTCAGATGTCTGATAATATTATTGTCCTACAATGTACTGACAATACTTTTTCTGACAACGTTGTAAGACAAAAATTGTAAGTTTACACGGTTGTTAGACATTTTCTGAAAATATTTCTGACAATATTGTAAGATCTGACAACCGTGTGTACGTAGCTTTAGATACAACCACAGATTACAACCAACTCGACCAACCCAAAGCAACAGCAGCAACAACCACCCATGTCGTGTACAACATCGCGAACCAGATGTTTATAGATGTACATTGTGTAAACGTTTTCATGCTCTACGATTTTGTCAAAAATTCCTAAACATGTCTGTTAAAAGAAGAGAAGAAATGGTCAGCAGAAATCGTTATTGCAGGAACTGTCTAGCAAGAAGTCATAACATCAAATCATGTACATCCAGAGATACCTGCAAGAAATGTGGACATTTACATCACACGCTCTTACACCCTGTACACATTCGGTTCGAGCGCACAGGAGATGTTCAGAGGAGAACGTCGAGACAACATCCAACTGTACAACAAACTGAAAGACATCAACAAAATAAAAACTCCACACTCTCGGCAACACCAGACTCCAAGATACTTTTACAAGCCATTAAATCACTGGCTCAAGTACTTTGCGTTAATGACAACACACCAACTGTTGCCTAAAGGCAAGGCCGGCGCCATGTCCAAAGAAGCTTTGGACACAAAAAAAAATAATATATTGAAATTTATAAGAAAATTGTAATAGAATTATATATTTTTTATTTTTTTTATTTTTTTTTTTTTTAAAAAAACAAACACAAACTGCGAAGCGTTTTGCTTGTCTGCAGTTACACCCAGGGTCTCTGGCGGGAATCGAACCCGCAACCCTCAGAGTAATAGTTCAGCACACTATCGACTGTTCTATCGAGGCAAAAAAAAAATGAATTGTAAACACTATTTAGTACCTACTCGCCACAAATTCCGAATAAGTTAAGTTACATGAAAAACGAAGATACTAACTTATATTAGAATGTATAAATTTTCACTTATCCTACAACCGTCCTGGAGACCACTTGAATTCAATAAATTGTAATCAAAACCAACCCAAATTATTTGTAATTTTTATCTTCGATTTAGTAATCTAAATACCGATAGGTAAGAATCCCTAAGTAAGTTAATAAAAGAAAAAGCAACTCGTCTAATTCCCTTTTCTTTTATTCCCCATAAACCCATAATTATAATTACTCTATATGAGTAATTATAATCCCAATTCTATTTATAGCATCTCTGCCTCTCCCACAAGATTTGGTTAGAAATATATCAATTATATTCATATTTAATTTATTTTTAGCCGTCAATATCATCAAAAAAAACGAGATATTTGCGGAGATAGAAAAAACACGTTTGTTTAGCTTAACTATACGTGTTGCCCATAAATGTGCAAATCGGGCTAAATTGTATTGAATGCACGTAAGTGCATTATTATAAATTCACTTGAAAAATACAGCACACTCTGATAAACTGACTAACGACTGCAAGCTCTGCTACTATTTATAACACTGCCATCTGCACTCTAGATTTCTCTTTAACTGTCTAGAGGTTTCTAATACATACGCCATCTGTGGTGTACTTTCTACAATGTTCTTTAACTGAATATTCGAATTCGAATATACGGTCGTAGCGAACAGCGTTGCCAACTTACGATCAATGGTCAACTGAAAGCTTTTATTCAATGTTAATAATGCCCACAGATATGTTACAGTTTGCTATTTGAAAGCATAAGGCTACTTTTAAATCAGCCGTTAAAATCGTTATATTTGAATTCAAGTACAATTTCGTAACACTGCCCCCGCTTGAGCCTGTTCGTCCCGAATAGGCATAGATTCACTTCTCCCATAGGCAGCTAGTCGTTCTAGATGTATGACCTTCATTTTAGATCTCGGGCTCTTTTCTTTCTGTATTCTGTACACCACGTCGTTTAATTTCTTAATCACCTTGTATGGTCCATCCCAATGGGTTTGTAGTTTGGGAGACAGTCCTTTCTTGCGTTGTGGGTTATACAGCAGTACAAGTTGGCCTTCATTAAATCCCTCAGGATTCGCTGCTCGATCGTATCTGGCTTTCATTTTGTCGCTGGTCATTTTTATTCGTCTGTGTACGAATTCGTGAAGTTCGTTAAGGTCATCTTGATCTTGGGAAGTGTTTTCATTATTTGATGAGGGCTTAATACTTGAAATCACCAGGCAACTTGAATTCTGTCCCGAAGACAATTTTTGCAGGTGTTCGAGAGGTCGAGTCATGAACAGCTGACCTGTATGCCAATAGAAATTTTGGTATGTGTTCATCCCAGTCCTTCTGGTGTGCACTGACCACTTTTCTTAAATATTCCTCTAGGGTGCGATTGAATCTTTCGACCATGCCATCAGATTGAGGATGCAGTGGCGTTGTTCTGGTTTTTCTTATTCCGTATAAATCGCACATTTCCTTGAATACGGTGGATTCAAAATGTCTATTGCATATACCTCTGGCCATTTGCTGAAATAATCCATAACCACTAAAACATAACGGTTTCCAGCATCACTGACAGGGAAAGGGCCTGCTACATCCATCGGAATCCGCTCGAATGGCGCACCTGAGTTATACTGCTGAAGTTGTCCACGACTTCTTCTTACTGGGCCCTTCGCTGCTATGCATTGCGGACAATTGGCTACCCAATCGGCTACTGTTTGCTGACAACCCACCCAATAAAGACGTTGTTTTAACTTCTCTAAGGTTTTTGTCACACCAAGATGACCACCACTGGTACCGTAATGAAATTCTTTCATTACTTCGTTTATTTTAGAGGATGGTACAACAATTAGATTTGTAACTGTTTCACCGTCAGCACTTTCCCATAAGCGGTATAAGCAGCCATTTAACAATTGTAGACTATTCCATAGGGCCCAATATGATTACATCAATGGACTTTCGGCCGATATTTCATTGCGGGCTGGTCTTCTGCCTTCTTCTTTTGCCGAAATTTTTTTTTTGATAGTATGGGGTCATTTATCTGCAATACAGACCAATCTGCACTGGACTCTATATGCATTAGTCGAACGTCAATGACACATTCCTTTTCCTCGGCTTCTGCGCAATGCTTGCATTCCATTGCAAGGCCGTCTTGAGAGCGCATCCGCATTGCCGTGTTTCAAACCCTTCCGGTGTTCGATGCTAAAGTCATAGCTCTGAAGCCGCTCAATCCAACGAGCCAGTTGCCCTTCAGGTTGTTTAAATTGCAACAACCACCTGAGGGCAGAATGATCGGTTCTCAGTTGGAAGTGCTGACCATACAAATACTTGTGGAAATGCTTCACACACTCTAATACTGCCAGGAGTTCACGTCGCGTTATGCAGTAATTTCTCTCAGGCTTGGAAAGTATTCTGCTGTAGTAGCCTATGACCTTTTCCGTCCCGTTGATGCGAAAGCACACCGCCTATTCCGTATCCACTCGCATCGCTGTCTAGCACAAACTTCGCCCCTGGGATGGGATATGCCAAAATTGGTGCTGTACACAACAATTCCTTTAACTGAAGGAATGCATGTTCTTGAGATTCACTCCACAGGAACGCTCGCGACTTCTGCGTTAGCTCATGTAGGCTTGCGGCAACACTGGCAAAATTCGGTACAAATCGTCGGTAGTACGTGCAAAGGCCTAGAAAACTGCGCAATTCGTGAAGATTTCTCGGACGAGGCCAGTCCTTTACGGCTCGTATTTTATCCTCATCTGTTGATATGCCGTCTGCTGTTACGCGATGCCCTAAATACTTAACTTCTTTCTGGAACAATGCACATTTCTTTACGCTAAGTTTTAGTCCAGCCACAGCTATTCGCTTAAGGACTTCGTCAAGGTTTTTCAAGTGTTTATCGAAAGACTTCCCCATGACAATTATGTCATCGAGGTACACCAAGCATGTCTTCCAGTGAAGTCCTTTCAACACATGTTCCATTAAACGCTCGAATGTGACTGGAGCATTGCAGAGTCCAAAGGGCATCACATTAAACTGCCATAATCCATCACTAGCACTAAACGCAGTTTTCTCTTTGTCTTATTCTGCAATCTCTACCTGCCAATAACCACTTTGCAAGTCCAATGTGGAGAACCATTTTGTACCAGCTAATGTGTCCAGGGTGTCGTCAATTCTTGGTAGCGGGTAGCTGTCTTACTTGGTAACGTCGCGACGTTCAGCTTTCTATAATCGAGTGCTGCCGTCTTTCTTTTTCACTAACACAACAGGCGAGCTCCAAGGACTTGAAGATGGTTCGATTACTCCATCCCCCTCCATTTCGTTAACCTGCTCCTTCACCTCACTTCGTTTTGCTAGAGGAATACTTCTGAGCGCCTGCTTTATGGGCCTCGCATTGCCAGTATTTATTTGATGCTTTACAATCGCCGTTCTACCTTGGTTTTGACTTTTTAAGGCGAAGACCGAATGTTTCTTCAGAAGCTGTTTGGCCTTATTTCTATCTGGCGGCGCTAATCCTCCTACCCATTTCCCCACATATTCCGCTAGTAGCTCGTGTTCCTTGGTGGATTTATTGGCATGTTCCGGGTTTTTCTCGCAATTGATTTGGCTTAACGACTTTTTCATAGCTGGACAGGTTAAGCACTCTTAAAGGAACTATTATGTTGTTGCAGGGCTTAACGAAGACTTTTGCTGTTATAATATCACTTTTTATTTCTATTGGTTCTACCACCCACAAACTGTTGTCCTCACAATCTCCCTCCATACGAGCCCACACTAAAGTTTCTGACTGTGGTGGCAGTTTCTGATGATCGACGGTAACTAGCCTTCTCACTTGAGTCCTATTTTCATATCCGACGCACGGTGGCTCATATCTCAATTTCATCGGCCAAAAGTCCAACTTTTTGTTAACTCCGATTTCCAAAATTTTAATGCCATTCAATAGTAAACACATTGAAACTAAAGTAGCCAAAAAATTAGATAAAAATATTGTCAATTGTGTGCGTGGCATGCTGTTAAAGTCAAATATTTTATGTCATTTTATAAAAAATGTGATTTTTGTAAATTTGATCGGAAGTAAATTATCATTACTCGCAAACTATTATAGATAATTGCATGATTTTTCTTTGTTATGTTGGTAGGATAATAGTCTTTAAGAGCTGATCTGATTTGTCACTGTACCCTTTATACCTTATGTGTTATTAATTTTTTTCTCTATTTTTTCTTAGGGTCAAAAGGGCTTAAACAAATTTTACTACCAGGAGAAAGTTAAAGGTGTCCTCTTTAAGCCTATATATACTTGTTGACCTGTTTTGACCACTTTTTTCATTTGAATGAAATTACTTCCACATTTTTTTTTCTATTTTTATTTTACTTCTTCATATGACTGGCGCAAAGTACAAGTCGCAATTTTGAAGATATTGCGATAAAATTAGGTACACACATTTTTTCGGCCCGAGGACGAAGTCTATTGAAAATTACTGAAATCGGTCCACTATTTCACCTAGCACCCATACAAATGTTCTCCCGAAATTATACTTTATCGGTCGTAAATGGTTAATTTATATACATATGTATCTACACAAATTTTGCTCCAAATAAGTTTTATATAAACTGAATTTATGTCACCTAATCTTATGATGATCGGTTCATAATTAGTCATAGCTCCCATATAAGACCCGCTTCCGAAAATCACTTTAACGAGCCTAAATCTCTTAAAAATGTTGGTATAAACATAAAATTCAACAGAAATAACATTCATATAGACATAAATTACACGACCTAATTTCATGGCGATCGGTCCAAAATTAGTCATAGCTCCCATATAAGACCCGCTTCCGAAAATCACTTTAACGAGCATAAATCTCTTAAAAACGTTGGTATAAACACAAAATAGAAATAACTTCCATATAGACATAAATCACACGACCTAATTTCATGGCGATAGGTCCATAATTACTCATAGCTCCCATATAATGCCCTCTTCCGAAAATCATTCACGAAAATAAATTATAGTGTAGGGTATTATATAGTCGAGCTTGGCCGAACATACTTCCTTGTTTTTATCTGCTGATAACTTTTTTAATAAGTATAGCTGATTCAAAAAACAAAAAATTTGCATTTTCATACTAAATGCTATACAAAAATTAAAAGTTCAACTTTAATCTTAAATTGCGCAACAACTGCTGAACAGATTTTAATGAAATTAAAACTGGAGAAAAATTCAAGAAGTTATCTGTCCACCAAAAAAAAATTCTAAAATATCTCTATCGGTTCAAAAGTTACAGAGTTTTGGCCGATGAAAAACGAAAATGAGCCACTGTGCGACGTCAAGGGGTATTTCCACATTTCGCCAAATCATAACCTTTTGTCCCATATGCAAAGTAATGCCATGACTAATCATGAAATCAGCACCAATGATTACTTCGTCCACAATATCGGCAACAATAAATAAGGAGTGAGATCGAAAAATTCTTAACATACATATATGTTTATAAAAAAGAAACCACTAAACTTACAGCTTTAATTTTTTTTTTATTTGATTGAAATTATTATTACAATTTACAAAAAAAATTATTTTTATAGTTTTAATCACTAGTGATGAAATTTTGAACCTTTTTCGGAAACCCTTCCATTAACGTTTTTATAGTGCTTTCTGTCACTTTGCTCGAACATGTAGTCCATCTCCGTTTAAAATCTACCACACTTTTGGACACCTTTTTTGTACTCTTCAATTCTCTTTTAACAAGAGCCCAATATCTCTCCACTGGCCTTAGCTCCGGGCAGTTTGGAGGATTTGCCTCTCTTGGTACAAATACCACATTATTGTTCTTGTACCACTCAAGGGCTTGTTTGCCATAGTGACAGGATGCCAAGTCTGGCCAAAAATAAGTGGACACATTATGAAGTCTTATGAATGGAAGCAGCCTTTTTTGTAAACATTCCTTGATGTAAATTTCGGTATTTATAGAGCCCGTTGTAACAAATGAGTGGCTTCTTTTGCCGCAACTGCATATTGCTTGCCATACCAAGAACTTTCTGGGAAATTTTGTCTGCTTTTGGGTCCTAAACTTTTCTTCAACATTCCCTCGAGCATCAGCAACATAAAATTTTTGACCTGGAAGTTGCGAAAAATCTGCCAGAACATACGTTTCGTCATCCATTATGCAGCAAGAATATTTTTTTATAAAACTTGACTTCAATTTCCGTGCTCTGTTTTTGGCCTCTAAATTTTTAGTAGCGTTCCTGTCAGGAACTTTTTGAGCCTTGTATGTTTTTAAACCTGCATTAGCTTTAACTTTTCGTACCAAATAGTCCGAGCACTGAGCTAACCGGGCTGCTTTCCTACCGGATGTGTTGGGAGCTCTTTTGAAAATGCGTTCTATTTTTTTGGCTTTAGAAACATCATGTGGACCATTCCTTCTACCTGAACCAGGTTTTCTATCAACTGACAAGTTCTCCCGGTACTGTTTAATAACATTGGAAACAGTTTGACGGCAGACCTTTGTATGCTTGGCCAACTTTTTGTAAGACCAAGTTGGGTTTTGTTGAAAATATTTAATAATTTCAGTACGCACTTTTTTCTGGTCACTCATTTTAATCAGATTAACAAAAAAATTAATATAATTGACATTACACATAATAACTGACATGTTTTTCAAAGGTAACTTGATCAAAAAAAAATTCAAATAATACTTGGGTTAAAAAATGTAATGAAAAACGTGTGTTAAGAATTTTTCGATCTCACTCCTTACATGATTGACGCTAACGTTGGCAATGGTTAATTTCATATTTACTTTACCATAGACAGTGGCCGGCTCCCCAGTTGCTGTGCGCAGATTTACTCCACGTAATGGTTCAATTGTTTTCTTGACTAAATCGGGCTTGACGATAGACTGTGATGCCCCAGTGTCTATAGTAAAAACGTACTTCTTACCGTTTATGTACCCACAAGCAGTAAGGTTGCTATTTTTCTGCTGAATTACGGATATGGAGATTGTGGGGCCCTCAGATGTGGGAGCTAGTTCTTGCCCCATAGCGCTAGCTCGTTTTAGTTTAAAGGTGACTCTTGTGATGACCACGATTCGCCTGCTGCTCGTTTCTTGGTGGCGAAACAGATCTGGCACGTTTTCTCGATGCTTTGCAGTTTCGCTGAATATGACTAGTTTTTCCGCAGTTATAGCATTTGATTTTAGCTTTACCTTGCTTCTCATTTAAAGACTCTAAAACTGCCTCTTTTATTTCACTGACTATATTTCTCTCATTTTCAGCTATAACCCCGATATTCCGTACCGGCTTAAACATTAATTTTGCTGTTTCTTGTGCCAACGCGAATGAAACGGTTTCCGCAAATGTTGACTTCCGTGTGGCATAAACCGCATGTTTTAGATCAGGGTCACGAAGCCCATTCACAAATGCCTCAATCTTGAAATGGTCCAATAACGGATGGTTTTCGTCTGGATATGTAAGCTGCATCAAACGTTTGACTTCCGCCGCAAAGTCTTGTAGCGTCTCATTAGGTTTTTGTACTCTACCACGCAATTCCATTCGGTATATTTCTTTCATGTGTTCTCCACCATACTTACGTTGTAGAGCATCCATTATGTCATCATAGCTACTTCTGTTACTTACTGGTACGCTTTCAAGAACTATTGCTGCGTTCCCTTTCAAGGCCAAAATCAATTCTATAGCTCTTTCTTCACTACTCCATACATTTCTCTTGGCAACTGTATCAAACTGGAACTTGAAAACATTAATGGTGTGCTGACATCAAAACTAGGAGACTTTATTCTACTCGATGTTTCTGAAATAATTCGCACCGTCTTGGCATTGAAGATTATTAATTTTCATTTCCAGATCGAGAAATTTATTATCAACATCTTGGGATTGTTTTTCTAGGCCGCTCTCAAATTCGGACACCTTTTTGTCAATGACATCCACTCTGCTGTTAATAACCTCAGACATTTCCTGAATTTTCTCATCTGTAGCTCGAGAGGATTTTTGAAGTTGAAGTGTTTGATAGTTTAATTGACTTCAGCTTTAACCTCAGCACGAAGTTTCTCACTGTCGGCAAGAAGTTTCTCATTGTTGACTCTAGAAGTTTCTTGAACTTATGCATTAACTTCAGCTAACAGCTTCTCATTGTTGACTCTTGAATTTTCTTGAACTTCAGCAAATTTCTCATTTGTTTCTTTGAATTTTTCCATCATAGCAGCAAACATAGTGCTTAAATCCATGATGTTTGTTGTTGCACGGGTAGAAACTTCCAATTCTTCTTTATACTCAAACTCGTAAGTTCCAATATAACGCCGCTTGAATTCATCTATGAGCCTCTTCTGCAATTCTGCTTTGTTACCTGCTGTTGGTAGCTCCAACTTACTCAACTCTTTCTTGAGTTGTTCAACTTTTAGTTCCTCAAACTTCATGCTTATTATTTTGCAATCCCACTTCTGACACCAATTGTTACGTTTTAGCCTTTTCAAAACGCTGGTTTATTTCCTTTAAATAAACCGGATACTTTTGATTGCAAATAAAAGCCGTTTAGTAGTTTGAAAATTGTAACAACTCTTTATTTATTTAAAATGTACAACAACAGAATTAAATAGTCACTCAATGTTTTTTATACACGTTTATAAATTCGCAGAAATACAGACACACTTTATAATGTACACGAATTCTCTTGAAAAACACAGCTCACTTTAAGGCACTCAGTTGATGTTTCTTCAAATAGCGTCTCTGATAAACTCACTCACGACTGCAACCTCTGCCACTATTTATAACACAGCAATCTGCACTCTAGATTGCTCTTTAACTGTCAGAATTCGAATATTCTAGATCTTACTAAGACATACGCCATCTGTGGTGTATTTTCTACAATGTTCTTTAACTGAATATTCGAATTCGAATACAGCGTTGCCAACTTACGATCAATTCAACTGAAAGCTTTTATTTAATAATACTCACAGATATGTTTCAGTTTGCTATTACAGCACTGTTATTTAAAAGCATTATGCTACTTTTGAATCAGCCCTTAAAATCGTTATATTTGAATTCAAGTACATATATGCTAATAAACAGTAAAATATGCTCTAAAACGCAAAAATATGACATAAATATGCTCTTAAAACAAATATATGCAAAAATATGCATTTAAGGGTAAAATATGCACTACCAAATCGATGCCAAAATTCTTAAATAGTTCTGAAACGTGTAAATATCTTATCCATGTGCCCATTAGACTCACCTGAAAAAACATGCATTTGCATATTTTGGTTTCCCTGGTGATCACTCATATTTCTGACCAAAAATCGACTCATATTTCTAACTCAAAATATCTAAATTCGCTAATAACTTGGTCAATAAGCGTTTAATCAAGAAAAAGAGCTCCATCTGTGATCACTCATATTTCTTAACAAAAATCTATTTTTTATATAAAAACTCAAAATATCTAAATTCGCTAATAACTTGGTCAATAAGCGTTTAATCAAGAAAAAGAGATCGATCTCTGATCACTCATATTTCTGATCAAAATTCGATTTTTGATATAAAAACTCAAAATATCTAAATTTGTGGGGCCCTCAGATGTGGGAGCTAGTTCTTGCCCCATAGCGCTAGCTCGTTTTAGTTTAAAGGTGACTCTTGTGATGACCACGATTCGCCTGCTGCTCGTTTCTTGGTGGCGAAACAGATCTGGCACGTTTTCTCGATGCTTTGCAGTTTCGCTGAATATGACTAGTTTTTCCGCAGTTATAGCATTTGATTTTAGCTTTACCTTGCTTCTCATTTAAAGACTCTAAAACTGCCTCTTTTATTTCACTGACTATATTTCTCTCATTTTCAGCTATAACCCCGATATTCCGTACCGGCTTAAACATTAATTTTGCTGTTTCTTGTGCCAACGCGAATGAAACGGTTTCCGCAAATGTTGACTTCCGTGTGGCATAAACCGCATGTTTTAGATCAGGGTCACGAAGCCCATTCACAAATGCCTCAATCTTGAAATGGTCCAATAACGGATGGTTTTCGTCTGGATATGTAAGCTGCATCAAACGTTTGACTTCCGCCGCAAAGTCTTGTAGCGTCTCATTAGGTTTTTGTACTCTACCACGCAATTCCATTCGGTATATTTCTTTCATGTGTTCTCCACCATACTTACGTTGTAGAGCATCCATTATGTCATCATAGCTACTTCTGTTACTTACTGGTACGCTTTCAAGAACTATTGCTGCGTTCCCTTTCAAGGCCAAAATCAATTCTATAGCTCTTTCTTCACTACTCCATACATTTCTCTTGGCAACTGTATCAAACTGGAACTTGAAAACATTAATGGTGTGCTGACATCAAAACTAGGAGACTTTATTCTACTCGATGTTTCTGAAATAATTCGCACCGTCTTGGCATTGAAGATTATTAATTTTCATTTCCAGATCGAGAAATTTATTATCAACATCTTGGGATTGTTTTTCTAGGCCGCTCTCAAATTCGGACACCTTTTTGTCAATGACATCCACTCTGCTGTTAATAACCTCAGACATTTCCTGAATTTTCTCATCTGTAGCTCGAGAGGATTTTTGAAGTTGAAGTGTTTGATAGTTTAATTGACTTCAGCTTTAACCTCAGCACGAAGTTTCTCACTGTCGGCAAGAAGTTTCTCATTGTTGACTCTAGAAGTTTCTTGAACTTATGCATTAACTTCAGCTAACAGCTTCTCATTGTTGACTCTTGAATTTTCTTGAACTTCAGCAAATTTCTCATTTGTTTCTTTGAATTTTTCCATCATAGCAGCAAACATAGTGCTTAAATCCATGATGTTTGTTGTTGCACGGGTAGAAACTTCCAATTCTTCTTTATACTCAAACTCGTAAGTTCCAATATAACGCCGCTTGAATTCATCTATGAGCCTCTTCTGCAATTCTGCTTTGTTACCTGCTGTTGGTAGCTCCAACTTACTCAACTCTTTCTTGAGTTGTTCAACTTTTAGTTCCTCAAACTTCATGCTTATTATTTTGCAATCCCACTTCTGACACCAATTGTTACGTTTTAGCCTTTTCAAAACGCTGGTTTATTTCCTTTAAATAAACCGGATACTTTTGATTGCAAATAAAAGCCGTTTAGTAGTTTGAAAATTGTAACAACTCTTTATTTATTTAAAATGTACAACAACAGAATTAAATAGTCACTCAATGTTTTTTATACACGTTTATAAATTCGCAGAAATACAGACACACTTTATAATGTACACGAATTCTCTTGAAAAACACAGCTCACTTTAAGGCACTCAGTTGATGTTTCTTCAAATAGCGTCTCTGATAAACTCACTCACGACTGCAACCTCTGCCACTATTTATAACACAGCAATCTGCACTCTAGATTGCTCTTTAACTGTCAGAATTCGAATATTCTAGATCTTACTAAGACATACGCCATCTGTGGTGTATTTTCTACAATGTTCTTTAACTGAATATTCGAATTCGAATACAGCGTTGCCAACTTACGATCAATTCAACTGAAAGCTTTTATTTAATAATACTCACAGATATGTTTCAGTTTGCTATTACAGCACTGTTATTTAAAAGCATTATGCTACTTTTGAATCAGCCCTTAAAATCGTTATATTTGAATTCAAGTACATATATGCTAATAAACAGTAAAATATGCTCTAAAACGCAAAAATATGACATAAATATGCTCTTAAAACAAATATATGCAAAAATATGCATTTAAGGGTAAAATATGCACTACCAAATCGATGCCAAAATTCTTAAATAGTTCTGAAACGTGTAAATATCTTATCCATGTGCCCATTAGACTCACCTGAAAAAACATGCATTTGCATATTTTGGTTTCCCTGGTGATCACTCATATTTCTGACCAAAAATCGACTCATATTTCTAACTCAAAATATCTAAATTCGCTAATAACTTGGTCAATAAGCGTTTAATCAAGAAAAAGAGCTCCATCTGTGATCACTCATATTTCTTAACAAAAATCTATTTTTTATATAAAAACTCAAAATATCTAAATTCGCTAATAACTTGGTCAATAAGCGTTTAATCAAGAAAAAGAGATCGATCTCTGATCACTCATATTTCTGATCAAAATTCGATTTTTGATATAAAAACTCAAAATATCTAAATTTGCTAATAACTTGGCAAATAAGCGTTTAACAAGAAAAGGCGCTCGATCTGTGATCACTCAAATTTCGGACCAAAAATCGATATTTTATATAAAAACTCTAAATATCTAAATTCGCTAATAACTTGGCCAATAAGTGTTTAATTAAAAAATGTAGAGCGATCTGTGATCACTGAGAGCCAAAAACCTAAGTCTGTTGTCAAAAACCTAATTCATGAGAATATATTGCATGTATTGTTATTGTATCACCCGTATGTGTGAAAAGAGAGTAATTTTTCCATATATATTACTCTCTCCTTCCGTTCTATGTGTTTATTCTATGACTCAAAATATCTAAATTCGCTAATAACTTGGCCAATAAGCGATTAATGAAGAAAAGGAGCTCGATCTGTGATCACTCATATTTCTGACAAAAAATCAGTTTTTTATATAAAAACTCTCAATATCTGAAATCGCTAATAACTTGGCCAATAAGCGATTAATCAAGAAAAGGAGCTCGATCTGTGATCACTTATACTTCTGACAAAAAAAAAAAAAAACGATTTTTTATATAAAAACTCACAATATCTGAAATCGCTAATAACTTGGCCAATAAGCGTTTAATCAAGAAAAGGAGCTCGATTTGAGATCACTCATTTTTCAGATCAAAATTCGATTACTTATGTATATAGAAACTCAAAATATGTATATTGATTTACATGTATTCTGTTGTTGCAAAACTTAAGGCCCAACTTTAATACTATATATATGGGCCTTTAGGTTTTTGACAACAAACTTAGGTTCTTTGTCTCTCAGTAGCGCTTCTATGTATATTTTATTCTATGTCCTATATGAATAAAATTAATAATTCAATAATACGTTTTTTTCTTCTTTTTAACCTTTTTAAACCGCTTCTCATAAATTCACAAATTGAACACAAGCATCACCTGACAGGTCTGTCGGGTGAGCTAGTATTTAAATATATAAACATGTAAATATAAAAATATGTAAACATATCAATATATAAATACGTACAAAATAAATAAGTATAAGTTACAAATAAAAAATGATTAAAAATTTGTGTTTATTATTGCGTTTTCTCTTCTTGTTTTGGAAATAATTAGTTAATTTGCTTTAAATTTTTGACTAAAATAAAAAAAATTTACGGTGTTTCATTCATTCTACAAGCGCTCTACGCCCTTAGAATTAAATGTTTGGAAATGTTGAAACGGTGCCCCCTGAAAATGTTCGTAATGACTGAAAATACCACCAAAAAATGTTTAGCTTGTTCTAAGAAGGGCAACCCGTGCCGACTTTCGATTTAGTTTTGAAGTGTATTTACAAGGGGAAAAAATAATTTTTTTCAGTTTTCTTTTAAATTTTTGCTATTAAGTAATTGCTTTTGCAATTTAATTTAAAAGAATCGAAATGTGTACGTAATTGTCGTTCTAATGAAATATAAAAGACAAAAATTGGTTAAAAAATTTTAAAGTTATTAAAAAATCGCCAGGCCATTAAAGTGTATCAGGCCACTAGAACAAGAAATGTAGGAACAAAATTAACATATTTTGAGAAATATTAAAATAAAAGCTTATTCTTACTTAAAATATATCCATATTTACTTGTATATGAGTTTTTATCTTCATAGGATACAGTTAACCTTAATATTTTTTTTAACGGCAGTTTCAAAACTCCAATACCGAATTTTTAAAAATTTTGTAAAACAAATTTCAGAATTTGATAGGAAATAGGAAATAAAAATGTGAAAAAAGTATGTCAATACCTCCTATAGTTTTTCCGTACCTGCGATTTAAATTTTACGATTTTAGAGAAAAACTAATTTTTTGGCCATATTTTGGCGAATGAGCCGAATTTCCTTAGGGCACTGCTACACGTTCAATATATATTGACCGCGATCCAGTATCGCGATATTTATTGAACGTCTAGCATACTCTATTGATGGATCGCGATCCAAATCACAGAATAACCTCATTTTGCGTGATCCATTTCAATGGATCGCGATCCAAATATCACAATATATATTGAACGTGTAGCAGTGCCCTTACTGTTATGATTTTTAGCAAAACAAAATCAGAATATTATAGTCCAGGTCAATTTAAATATAGTCTAAATGTTTTACTAAAATCGGAAAACGCTAAGCCTTAAATCATGAGGGTCAAAGGTCAAATTTTTCAATATTTGGAATTTTTCATGGAGAGATAGCGAAATATGTATTATATATTTTTGGGCCGATTTTGATGAAACTTATGAAAAATATAACATGAAGTCTAGTATTTACAATAACAGCACAAAAATGGAAATTAACCCTTAAGAGCACGTAGGGTCCAAATGACCCTGAACTTTTAAAATCGTGAAAAACACAGTCATTTTGACGCCAAGTGCTCTTAAGGGTTAATTTCCATTTTTGTGCTGTTATTGTAAATACTAGACTTCATGTTATATTTGTCTTAAGTTTCATCAAAATTGGCCCAAAAATATATAATATTTCGCTATCTTTCCATTAGAAATTCCAAATATTGAAAAATTTGACATTTGACCTTCACGATTTAAGGGTTAACGTTTTCCGATTTTAGGAAAACTTTCAGACTATATTTAAAATTACCTGGACTATAATATTCTGAACAGATTTTACTTAAAATTAATAACAGTAAGGAAAGTGGGCTCATTCGCCAAAATATGGCCAGAAAATTAGTTTTTCTTGAAAATCACAAAATTTAAATCGCAGGTACGGAAAAACTATAGAAGTAATTGTCATACTTTTTCATATTTTTATTCCCTATTATGTTCTCAATAAATCCCAATGTGATGATTAAAAAATTTTGAAATTTGTTTAACAAAATTTTTAAAAATTTGAAAATGGAATTTTGAAACTACCGTTAAAAAAAATATTTTTTTGGTTATACCTACGAATAGGTTAACTGTATCCTATGAAGATAAAAACTCATATACAAGTAAATATGGATATATTTTAATATTTCTCAAAATGTGTTAATTTTGTTCCTACATTTCTTGTTCTAGTGGCGTGATACACGTTAATGGCCTGGCGATTTTTTAATAACTTTAAAATTTTTTAACCAATTTTTGTCGTTTATATCTCATTAGAACGACAATTACGTAGACATTTCGATTCTTTTAAACTAAATTGCAAATGTAATTACTTAGTAATAGCTAAATTTTTAAAAAAAAGCTGAAAAAAAAATTAATTTTTCCCCTTGTAAATGCACCTCAAATCTAAATCGAAAGTCGGCACGGGTTGCCCTTCTTAGAACGAGCTAAAAAAATTTTTGGTGGTATTTTAGGTCATCACGAAATTTTTCAGGGGGTACCGTTTCAACATTTCAAAAAATTTAATTCTAAGAGATACTCTAACATACACATATCCATTTTTATGAAATATATGGTATTAGCGGTATAATGTAAAAATTGGATTTTTACACGCCCCTCCGCCCACAGACCGAATATCAAAAATCTGACTATACAGTGTTCCCCCTGGGATATTCTGAAGATTCCCTGAAAATTTCATCAAAATCGGTCCTGCGATTTTTTATATACATACATATATAGATTGCATTAGCGGTATAATGTAAAATTTTGATTTTGCCACACCCCTTCGCCCACAGACCTAAAATCAAAAATCTGACTTTAGAGTGTTACCCGCTAGGATATTCTGAAAATTCTCTGAAAATTTCATTAAAATCGGTCCAGCCGTTTTTGAGTTCATTCGAAACATACATCCATTTTTATATACATGAAAAATATATAGATAAAAATGTTTGTATGAAATTCGAAAATCTTCTTTACGAAAGCACCGAATGGACCTAATGTAGTATTTTAGCTGTCTAAAACCATATTCAGAAAATTTCCTTTCCTATGATACCAGTTTGGAGCTAATCGGTTGTATGGTCTCAGAGTCTATAACGGACATAGGTAGAAACATTTTTTGTATTTTATATATATAGAAGAAGAAGATAGATAGATAAATTTTCTGTATAAATTTGCACAAAATTGAAAAGGTGGGTTCATGAAACACGTCGCGCAAATTTGCACAAATGGGAAACTTAAACGTCTGAATGAGTACCCTTATTGACTACTTGCTTAACTGCTGGGTTTGAAATGTTACCTACATACTCACATACGCACATATATTATTTATTAACATCAGGGATGGTAAATGATTTTTTCTTTCGGTATCACAGTGTTGCCAGAAAATGAATTTCAAAATATGCTAAAACTTGAAAATCTAAGTGCTAAAATGTTCTACAGAAGAAAAAAAAAGTGCTAATTTTTTTCAATGTAACAATACAATTTTTATTTCAAATGTTACAAATATAAATTAAAGTTTTTTCTAATTTTGTTCATAACAATTGTTGACTTGTTTTAATAGATTACATTTCATATAGCTACCTTAATATAGAAAGGCCCTAACTAACATTTTCATTACTGTACAGGAGAAGAAAACAACTTAATAAAACTTAAATTTCTGTAGTTGTGATTTTTTTTAACACAAAATTTTATGAATTAATGTTGTCACATTTAATTTTATTAATGGTGTATTACGGGATTATCTATCGAAGCATGCAAAAAACTAAATTTTGAAAAAAACGAGTTACGGCGTTTCTATATTAAGGTAACGAATTATTAATTCAAAATTTTTTCTGGAAATAAATTGGGAATAAGAAATTGTAGGTTATTTTATAAAATGTAGTACAAAAATATTTAAATAAATATTTTACTTTTTAAAAAATATATTATATTCAGAATTGAATATTCTTTTATATATGTATTTTACATTAAATATACATATATAGTTTTTTTTAAATATACTTTTATATTGAATTTCTGTTTTTGTTTTAAAGAATAAAATAACAAATATTTTTTATAACTTCCATGTTTTAATGAAATAAGATTTTTAATTTATTAATACATTTACCAATATTATTCGATACAAAAGCTATTAGAATACCTACCGATTATACAAAATAATTAATTGAATGATGATCTTATTTTATTTGCAATATCATTAGTTATATTGTAAGTGTAACAACATGCATTTTCGAATTTCAATCCTTCTCCAATTTGTATTATTGAATTTAACAATTCTGGTTTAATTCGATTACGAATTTTATTTTTAATTAAAGCCATTAAAATAAAAAGTCCTTCAACTTCGGCATTATAAAATGGTGAAATGAGTAATGATAATAGAAAAATAGACAATTCTTTAAATAAATTTTCACCGACAGAATTTTTAAAATTATATACTTTGAGATATAAGAACACTGATTTTGAATAATATTTATATCAGTTAAACTATACTTGAACTCTTCTAAAATGTTTGTAATTGGGCTCTTTACATGATTTAGGGTATTTTGTATAGAAAACATGGAAGAAAACATGGAAATATTTTTTAATATTTTTAGGCAAAAGATTTCTAAGTTGATTAACAAGTTCTTTTAAAAATAAAATGCAAATATTTCGAATTTTCTTCTCATATTCAATTGAATTTTTTTAGCAATCGCTTGCTTTATTAAATTTTCAAATTCATATCCTAAATACGGAGATGGAAGTAAAAATTCATCAAAACAATTGCCCAATTCACAACTGGTGTTGTAGCGTTGTATCGTTGTATGTCGTAAATATTTTTCAAACAAATTTTTCGAAACAAAAACAAAACATTAATAAAAAAAATTACGACATACAACGATACAACGCTACAACACCAGTTGTGAATTGGGCAAATCTTACTATAATGTTACAAAAAAAATAACTGCTATTGTTTTCCCTTTTGTTTTTAATTTCTTTTAATATATAGTTATTAGGGTATTCAATTAATCGGGTTTCTGGTTTAATCGGTTAATCGAGGTTTAGATTTATTCGGTTAATAATCGGTTAATTTAAAATTATTCGATTAACCGAATAATTTCTATTTTAATTTTAAATTGAAAATACAACAGCGAATTTTGTGTACAAAAACATAAAAAACGGCAAATAAGGTATTTGAAATCATTTTTGTGAACATATCGCCTATTTGCTGCAACAACGTCATAACTCAAAATCCTTGTTTTTTGAACTGAGTAATACAAAATTATCAGTTTTCAAAAAAGTCAATTATTTTTTGTATGAGAGTATTTTTTTGTTGTAAACATCAAAATTAAAATTCATGTTTTCTCGTATATTTGATAAGTAAAAATTTGTTTAAAATTATTTTAAGAAATAGTAAAATGTCATAAAACATTCAAAGGCGTTTTTATTGAAACAACTGTTTTTTAATTATGACGTTGTTGCAGCAAATGAGCGATGTTTTTAGGGTTTTAGTGAGATCTACTGAAATAATCTTTTATAAAAAGAATATAATTTAAACGATTTGTTTCTTTAGATTTAATAAAACTTTTCTTGGAAAAACACTCTCTCGATGATTGTATATGTTGGAGATGTCGAAAGCATGATAAAGAATACATATTCCTTTTTAGATTGCTTTAGATTTTGATTAATTTAATAGTTTCGTTTAGTTATGATAAGAGACTCATTTCAAAAAAAAGTTTCGTCTATACATGTAAATACAAACAAAGTTTCAAAGACATGTAAATTAAATATGTCAGTTGTTATACATACTCACTAATCATGTTTATTGAATGTTCCAAAAATATCTAATTTTAATTTGAAATTTGTATTTGAATTGAAAGGGAAAAATAAATACAAGAAAATTGTTTAAAGTGCAAAAAAAGGAATTTCGGTTAATCGGTTAATCGACACAAATTAATCGGTTTATTTGTTATTTGAAAATCGGCAATTTTAAATTATTCGAACAGTTAACCGTCCAAAATTAATCGGTTAACCGATTAACGGTTAATCGATTGAATACCCTAATAGTTATACATAGTTATAAAAAAAGGAAGTAAATTTGTGCGTTGTATTCATTTACTTACCACACCGAAAGAAATTTAGTTGAAATATTAATAAAAGTTAATTTTTATTTCTCCAAAAGCATTTTATGGAGTAAAATATATTTTGGAAGTAAAAATTTTTAGGAGAAAAACATTTTTTTTATCAAGCAAATTATGCTAAAAAGCATTTAGCTTAATTTTTAAAAATTTCAATGCATTTTCAAGAAACAAAATGCTAAATCTAGCACTGAAAGTGCTAAAATGGCAACACTGCGGTATCAAAATATTTTACTGAGAGTACTTTTTTGAACCCCAGGGTACTAAAACAATTTTTTTTAATATTTATTAACAACAAAAAAAAACAAGAAAAACGTATAATAATTCATTTAAAGCTTAGAAATAATAATAACTTAAAATTTAATTCAGTTCTGTTTAATTATAATTATAACATTTTTGTTTATGAAAAATTCTTTTATAATTCATATAGATATAGTTTATAAAAACAAAAATTATATAAATAACATAAAACAAATTGAGATCATAAGTAGTTGTAAATGTTAAATACAAATATAAAATTTTTATGTATTTTTGGATAATAATACTATGCACGAAATTGACACTTTTTTTCTGTCAAGAGGGGCACCCAGTGGCTTAAACTAATTCGGGTACGCTGAATTCAGTGGTGTTAACCGTTTTTTTAGTTTAGCTCGTATTTTCGAGATATGCCGTTATTTCGAAAATGGAGGAGGTTGCACAACATACATATATTCGCGTAACTCAAAAACAAATTCCGCAAAGTAAAGCTTAACATGTTTATAATCTTCACAGTCGTTTTAGAAATATAAATTTTTTTTGGCAATATTTTTTTAGAAAAATTTCGAAATTTTTAGCTTTTAAAACGGCATTAAAAATTGAAAAATGCATATAAGATCTTAATTTTTATTACACATTTAGAAAGCGAAGTTCCAAATAAAATAAGCTCTAAATAATTAAATCCTGTCCCCAACTTCTCATTTTAGTCACAAAAAATAATACAAATATCCCCTTATATTTTATCAAAATACATAACTCGTAGTAATTAGCTACATCGTGCAGTGCACAGAGGTATAGACAAAAAAGAGGGAAATTAATCTAAACCCTTAGTCCGATTTGAATGAAATTTTACATGTGCAAAGAAGAATTGTTGACGAGTTTAAGGTTTGAATTTTGACCGCATGAGTCTACTATATCTTATAGCTTAGGAGATATTCGCATTTTAAAATTTAATTATCAACATTTTTACCCACCATACTCCAGTTTTTTGATAACAACGGGTCCAAATATTTCCCGATTTGCTCATTTTTTCTTTTATTGGACTAACTAAAAATGTATATGTCAAACAAGAAAAGAATTGTTTACAAATCGTGACTGACTCCAAAGTTATATGCATTTGAATTTAAAAATTTAAATCGTATGTGCATTTTCCAATTTTTAATGCCGTTTTAAAAACCAAAAATTTCGAAATTTTTCTAAAAAAAAAAAATATATTTCTTATAATAGTGCATTTACACCGAAGCGAAATCTTGTACATATGAGATTTCGAGCCAAATCTAGTTATTTTGACGAGATTTCCCATACAAAATGAAATCTACTTCGTGACTAGATTTTGGGGAAATCTCCTCAATTCTACTCAGTACCAAGTGATGCAACTGTGAATTTCTTCATAACGGACTAAAAAATACAGCACTGTACAAGTAAAATTTGACAGATACAAATAAAAAAAAATAATATAAAAAGTTAGGAACAATTTTAGCGTTTGATAAATATTTTCAATGGATGCAAATATGAATAAAAGTTAAATTTATAAATTATAATACTAAAAATTTACTTATTTACTGCGGGTTTTGTTAGTCAGCTGTTTTTGTTATTAAATGAAATCTTGCTAAATGTCAGAAAACAGCGGTGTAAACGGTATAGATTTTGAACAAGATTTCAATTAAAATCCACTAGATTTCGCCTCGGTGTAAATGCACTATAAGACTCGCTTAAAGGTAATTTTGTTGCGGAATTTCGGTTTTTTCAGTTTGTTCAATAAAATAAATCGTTTTTGAGTTACGCGAATATATTTTGTGCAACCTCCTCCATTTTCCAAATAACGTTATATCTCGAAAATACGAGCTAACCTAAAAAAGGTTAGCATCACTGAATTCAGCGTACCCGAATTAGCTTAACCCACCGGGTGCCCTGCTTGACAGTTTTTTCAACTAGCACAGTGTAATTTGTTGCAAACATTTAAATTGAAACAGCAAGTATTTGAAGATTTAAGTAAATCTTTGGTTTGAATAAGATTAGACAATGAAGTTTGTACCTTTCTTTTGTTTTTATAATGTTTTGAATTAAAAATACTCTTTCGACATTAGCCGATTAATGAGGTATAGAATTCCAGTCAATTCTAAATGTCAAGAAAAATTAATTTTAACCCGATAAATTTGCAGTGTTTAAAAAACTAGACTACAAGTAGCAGTAGCAACGAAAAAACACAAGTAGTCTAGATAAAAAATTAATAAAAACTCGGGGTCAATAATTACTACTACTACTGCTACCTTCACATTTTGGTAGCAGTAGTTGTAGTAGTACTAATAAAAGAAAAATTTAAAAGTAGCAGAGTAATTTATTTTCTATTGCTACCTTAAAAAGAAAATGTTTAAAATTTAGTAGTAATAGAAGTAGCAGTTGAGGTAGTAGAAGAAGTAGCAGTTAAGTAGCAGTTGAAGTAGCAGCTAAGTAGCAGTTGAGGTAGCAATAAAATAAGTCAAAAATAAAAATCTTCAGCCAAAAAAGTATATTATGTGTTGTTGTTGTGAATGTATATTTGTGTATGTTGGTCGTGTTGTAAACAAAAGTTCGGCTTTTTTGTTATACACACAGAAAACACGATCTTTCTGTTAGCAACACGAACATCTGAGACGAATAAAATCGAATAATTCTTTCAAACTCTCTCAAAACAAAAACAACACACAGTGTTTAATTCTGTCAATTTTGGTGTTATGACTGAAGATTTTCTTATTTGACTACTTTTATTGCTACCTTAACTGCTGCATCAACTGCTACTTTACTGCTGCTACCTTAAAAATTAAAACTCGATATAGAGCAGTAGCAATGATTTGTATTTTTATGCTACTACTCCATTTACAATTCATGTTTTATTACTACTGCTCTGTTAAGAGTTTTATATTTTGAAGGTAGCAGTAGTTTTAAAAAAACAAGAAAACGAAAAAAGACAAATGCTACTGCTACCGCTACATACACTTTTTTGAAGCAGTAGTTGTAGCAACAGTTAAAAATTTGTTAGTTATCGTAGCATATTGTATGAAAACATTTTCTACATTTGAGGTGGCACCCAGTTAAAGTCGGTTCAATTTAAAACACACTTTAATTTTGACTAAAACGGCATTAAAAATTGAAAAATGCATATAAGATCTTAATTTTTATTACACATTTAGAAAGCGAAGTTCCAAATAAAATAAGCTCTAAATAATTAAATCCTGTCCCCAACTTCTCATTTTAGTCACAAAAAATAATACAAATATCCCCTTATATTTTATCAAAATACATAACTCGTAGTAATTAGCTACATCGTGCAGTGCACAGAGGTATAGACAAAAAAGAGGGAAATTAATCTAAACCCTTAGTCCGATTTGAATGAAATTTGACATGTGCAAAGAAGAATTGTTGACGAGTTTAAGGTTTGAATTTTGACCGCATGAGTCTACTATATCTTATAGCTTAGGAGATATTCGCATTTTAAAATTTAATTATCAACATTTTTACCCACCATACTCCAGTTTTTTGATAACAACGGGTCCAAATATTTCCCGATTTGCTCATTTTTTCTTTTATTGGACTAACTAAAAATGTATATGTCAAACAAGAAAAGAATTGTTTACAAATCGTGACTGACTCCAAAGTTATATGCATTTGAATTTAAAAATTTAAATCGTATGTGCATTTTCCAATTTTTAATGCCGTTTTAAAAACCAAAAATTTCGAAATTTTTCTAAAAAAAAAAAAATATATTTCTTATAATAGTGCATTTACACCGAAGCGAAATCTTGTACATATGAGATTTCGAGCCAAATCTAGTTATTTTGACGAGATTTCCCATACAAAATGAAATCTACTTCGTGACTAGATTTTGGGGAAATCTCCTCAAATCTACTCAGTACCAAGTGATGCAACTGTGAATTTCTTCATAACGGACTAAAAAATACAGCACTGTACAAGTAAAATTTGACAGATACAAATAAAAAAAAATAATATAAAAAGTTAGGAACAATTTTAGCGTTTGATAAATATTTTCAATGGATGCAAATATGAATAAAAGTTAAATTTATAAATTATAATACTAAAAATTTACTTATTTACTGCGGGTTTTGTTAGTCAGCTGTTTTTGTTATTAAATGAAATCTTGCTAAATGTCAGAAAACAGCGGTGTAAACGGTATAGATTTTGAACAAGATTTCAATTAAAATCCACTAGATTTCGCCTCGGTGTAAATGCACTATAAGACTCGCTTAAAGGTAATTTTGTTGCGGAATTTCGGTTTTTTCAGTTTGTTCAATAAAATAAATCGTTTTTGAGTTACGCGAATATATTTTGTGCAACCTCCTCCATTTTCCAAATAACGTTATATCTCGAAAATACGAGCTAACCTAAAAAAGGTTAGCATCACTGAATTCAGCGTACCCGAATTAGCTTAACCCACCGGGTGCCCTGCTTGACAGTTTTTTTCAACTAGCACAGTGTAATTTGTTGCAAACATTTAAATTGAAACAGCAAGTATTTGAAGATTTAAGTAAATCTTTGGTTTGAATAAGATTAGACAATGAAGTTTGTACCTTTCTTTTGTTTTTATAATGTTTTGAATTAAAAATACTCTTTCGACATTAGCCGATTAATGAGGTATAGAATTCCAGTCAATTCTAAATGTCAAGAAAAA
The DNA here is from genome assembly GCF_958450345.1 of Calliphora vicina. Classification (NCBI taxonomy): domain Eukaryota; kingdom Metazoa; phylum Arthropoda; class Insecta; order Diptera; family Calliphoridae; genus Calliphora; species Calliphora vicina. The sequence continues at coordinate 75,489,435 of NC_088781.1, forward strand.
TTAATTTTAACCCGATAAATTTGCAGTGTTTAAAAAACTAGACTACAAGTAGCAGTAGCAACGAAAAAACACAAGTAGTCTAGATAAAAAATTAATAAAAACTCGGGGTCAATAATTACTACTACTACTGCTACCTTCACATTTTGGTAGCAGTAGTTGTAGTAGTACTAATAAAAGAAAAATTTAAAAGTAACAGAGTAATTTATTTTCTATTGCTACCTTAAAAAGAAAATGTTTAAAATTTAGTAGTAATAGAAGTAGCAGTTGAGGTAGTAGAAGAAGTAGCAGTTAAGTAGCAGTTGAAGTAGCAGCTAAGTAGCAGTTGAGGTAGCAATAAAATAAGTCAAAAATAAAAATCTTCAGCCAAAAAAGTATATTATGTGTTGTTGTTGTGAATGTATATTTGTGTATGTTGGTCGTGTTGTAAACAAAAGTTCGGCTTTTTTGTTATACACACAGAAAACACGATCTTTCTGTTAGCAACACGAACATCTGAGACGAATAAAATCGAATAATTCTTTCAAACTCTCTCAAAACAAAAACAACACACAGTGTTTAATTCTGTCAATTTTGGTGTTATGACTGAAGATTTTCTTATTTGACTACTTTTATTGCTACCTTAACTGCTGCATCAACTGCTACTTTACTGCTGCTACCTTAAAAATTAAAACTCGATATAGAGCAGTAGCAATGATTTGTATTTTTATGCTACTACTCCATTTACAATTCATGTTTTATTACTACTGCTCTGTTAAGAGTTTTATATTTTGAAGGTAGCAGTAGTTTTAAAAAAACAAGAAAACGAAAAAAGACAAATGCTACTGCTACCGCTACATACACTTTTTTGAAGCAGTAGTTGTAGCAACAGTTAAAAATTTGTTAGTTATCGTAGCATATTGTATGAAAACATTTTCTACATTTGAGGTGGCACCCAGTTAAAGTCGGTTCAATTTAAAACACACTTTAATTTTGACTATAGTTGGAAAATAATTAAAAGCAGGTTTTTATTTTAAAGTTGTTTCTAAAAAGAACCGACTTTATTGTTTGACTATGATTATGGGCCACTGTTTATTGTTGGGGTTTTGTTTAAACTTTGATATTTTTACAAATAAAGCTGTCAGTAATTCTCAATCACTCTATGGTTTTATTTGTATAATATCTGTAGTTTTTCTAAAGCCTTTTGGGAAAAGGTTTCCTGATGATCTGGCCTAAGCAACCAGGGGTTATTATGTAATTCGATTCGAATTAAAACACTTTCGAAATACAAATTCGAACGAATTTCTTTTCGAAAGGAGTTACATAATAACCCCCCAGTGAAATGCGCATAGAAAATAGCTTATCCCCCAACAATAAATTTCAGTGAATTTATCAATAAAATTAAGAATTTAGCATAAAAACAATTTTACTAAAATATTAATTCATTTAATTTGTTTTTAGTTGCGATACCATTTAACAAAAGTTACATATATTTTCATTAGATAATGTTTAATTTCAATTATTGAGTGTTAATTGACTCAAATAATTTTTTTTCGTTTGGAAACATTTTCATTAAAAACGGAATAATACTATTAGTTTTTCCACTCAAAACATTTTCTGGAGAAAATTTGTTAAGCCAGACCAAAATATCGTCATCAAAATCTAAACGTTCTGTTAAAATTTGACAAAACTTTTTATAAAATTTTTTGCAATTTTCTCTGAAATTATTTACAATGTCGGTATCAATATGATTTGTGCGTATCAAATGAGTCTCGGGAGTACCACGGTACTTTTGAACATCAAATAGTATCAAAAAAAGTACGATGGTATCAATTTTGCCAACCCTGATGAACATTAAGAAAAACATTAAGCAGTTGTTATTAAGTGAAAGAGCACAGCAAAAGGATAGGGAAAAACAATGCTGTGAGCATTTCAGCATTTGTGAATTTGATGACTGGCTGCGCAAGCAGGGGCCTATTTCACTAAGCTACAAGTTCACAATTACAAGTGTTTTTGCCTGTAAAATTGTGAACTTGTGAATAATTGTGTTTCATCAAAATACAATTACAAGTTTGTAGCTACAAGTGAATTTTACAAGTCACAAGTCTACAAGTCATACTTCTACAAGTGGGTTTGTTTCACTAAACTAAATTTGCACTTGTACACTTGTAGAATTGTAGAAAAAAAGCTTAGGGTCGAGGAGACCCTCAGAAATATTTTACAAGTTACAAGTGAATGATAAATTGAAATAAAATTTGATTTTTAACTATTTTTTAATAAAAATTAGTTAAAATAAACACAAAATCCAAAAATTATAATATTAATTAGGATGTGGTTACATTAATATAGAAAGGCCCTAACTCGTGTTTTTTTTAAGTCGTATTATTTTTTGCTAAATATGATATATGAGTGGACCATTTATCGAAATAATCGAAAATCTGGGCTTATAAAAATAGGTTTTTTTAAATAGGTTTCCTATATACAGAAGTCCACCTAATTTTAAGTCGATTGATGTAGGGTATTATATGGTCGGGCTTCAACGACTATACTTTTTTACTTGTTTTTTTTTTGCTTTTGGGAATAGCCACATTGGAAATCTAAACATATATAGACAATTCTAAATTAGTACCCAAAATTGCAAAAGTATTTGTTTTTATCAGTCCCCGCATATTTTCCGATAGATTGGGTATAAACAAGTAAGAGAGCTATATTCGGCTGTGTCGAATCTTATATACCCTTCACCAAATTATACTTCAAAGTACAAATTTTAAATATTTTTAGGTAAACAAAATTTGTTGTTTTATTTAATTTTTTGGAAAAAAATATTTTTCAAATTTTTTTGTTTTTTAATTTTTTTTTTTGGTGAAAAAAAAAATTCGGGTTAAAAAATATTTTTTTTATAAGAAATATTATTGAAATATGTTATATTGCGTTTTTATAGGATATTTTAGCATTTTGAGTAATAATAAATAAGAAATTTAAAATTAATATCACAATATATATGTACTAGAACTTGTAATTGTAGAAATTGTAGTTTACAAGTGCAAAAAGCTACAAGTGTTGTGAAAATCTTAATGAAACACAATTCATCAGCACTTGTAAGAATTAGACTTGGGGCCTATTTCACTAAACTACAATTCTACAAGTTTACAAGTTACAATCACAAGTCTAATTCTAACAAGTGCTGATGAATTGTGTTTCATTAAAATTTTCACAACACTTGTAGCCTTTTGCACTTGTAAACTACAATTTCTACAATTACAAGTTCTTGTAAATATATATTGTGATATTAATTTTACAATTCTTATTTATTATTACTCAAAATGCTAAAATATCCTATAAAAACGCAATATAACATAATTCAATAATATTTCTTATATAAAAAATATTTTTTAACCCAAATTTTTTTTTCATCAAAAAAAAAAATAAAAAACCAAACATTTTTTTTTTAAATTTAAAAAACAAACAATTTTTTTCAAAATTTAAAAAAAAAAATAAAATAATTCGCAAAATATTTTTTTCAAAAAAATTAAAAAACAACTTTGGAAAAAAAAAATTTTGATTACCTAAAAAAATTTAAAATTTGTATTTTGAAGTATAATTTGGTGAAGAGTATATAAGATTTGGCATAGCCGAATATAGCTCTCTTACTTGTTTATACCCAATCTATCGGAAAATGTGCGGGGACTGATAAAAATAAATACTTTTGCAATTTTGGGTACTAATTTAGAATTGTCTATATATGTTTAGATTTCCAAAGTGGCTATTCCCAAAGGCAAAAAAAAACAAGTAAGAAAGTATAGTCTGTGAAGCCCGACCATATGATACCCTACATCAATCGCCTTAAAATTAGGTGGCATAACTTCTGTATATATATATGAAAACTATTTAATAGTAAACAAAATAAATAAATCGTTACTTTAATATAGAAAGCCCAGATTTTTATAAGCCCAGATTTTTGATTATTTCGATAAATGGTCCAATCATATATCATATTTAGCAAAAAAAATTCGGTTTAAAAAAACACGAGTTGGGCCTTTCTATATTAAGGTAACCAAACTAATTTAACTAATTTTTATTAAAAAATAGTTAAAAATCAAATTTTATTTCAATTTATCATTCACTTGTAACTTGTAAAATTTTTCTGAGGGTCTCCGTCGACCCTAAACTTTTTTTCTACAATTCTACAAGTGTACAAGTGCAAATTTAGTTTAGTGAAACAAACCCACTTGTAGAAGTATGACTTGTAGACTTGTGACTTGTAAAATTCACTTGTAGCTACAAACTTGTAATTATATTTTGATGAAACACAATTATTCACAAGTTCACAATTTTACAGGCAAAAACACTTGTAATTGTGAACTTGTAGCTTAGTGAAATAGGCCACTGTAATTGTAACTTGTAAACTTGTAGAATTGTAGTTTAGTGAAATAGGCCCCAGATATCAATTCACTGTACTAATAAGCATTTATTTTATTTTTTGACTTTTGTTATTTGTTATAGCTTGGACGCAATTGCTGAAAAACTGTAAGCACAGCATTTTTTATGTGCTTTTGCTAATTGCAAGCAAGCAATACAAACATTGGTGAAAACAATAGTTTTTATATACGAGAGAGATAACTTTTATCAGTGTATGCAGAAAACAATTTAATGTGCGGTATTAGGCTGTCCCAATTTTTTTTTTTGGAATTTTGGAACGCATACCCTCTATCCATTTATTTGAGCATCACGACTAAACGGCTGAACCGATTTTATTGAAATTTGGAAGGTAGACAGATCCTTACTTGGAAGCGTCAATAGGCTATTTCTTTTTACTTGGACCAGAAAGGGATAAACAGGGGGAAACCTGGCATAATTGGTACCTTTAGTTCTAACAATAAAGAAAACATTTTTAATTTAGCTCAATTAGTCACAAAAATAGGTACTTAGAAAGACCTTTTCAAAAGACTACCTTCAAGGGGGTAAAATTGGGAATTTTATGTTTATACAAACAGGAGGCTAAACAACTGGTCCGATCCCCTTGAAACTTTTAGCGTAAATTCCTATATATTTTGAGCGACCAATAGACTTTTTTTGTTGCGAAAGTTAGAGAGTTTGAATGTTGGTAGAGTATACGAAGCCTTGGATCACCACATTCGGGTCAAATGCTGCATCAGGAGGGCCGAATGTAGGATCGGTCGTACAAGGGTTAGGGAGATCGGTCAGGCGTACAAATAAGTGAGCTAATGATTGAGTGGTTTTGGGTTGAGTGGGAACAGACGGACAAGTGCGGTAGGCAATTGAATGTTTGGGCAGTTGAAGTTTTTACATGGAAGCTGACGGAAGAGGTTGACGTTCGAACGTACTTTTAATAGAAGTTTAATATAAGTTTAGTTATAAGTTTTTTTATTTAGTGAACGGAATGAATTAAATAAACTCTTGATTTCTAACAGTGAATGTGTTTCATGAAACAAGTAGTAACAACAATTACTACATTAATAACATGCTAAATAAATTAAGACATGCTAAATTTTTAAACGCTTGCGAATTTGTTATGGTTAGTATAAAATCAAAGATTTTAATATATTTTTAAAGCTCTATAAAAACATACTGACTCCTATAGCTATTGAGTTATACGTATTTGATAATTCAAACTTCAAAATTTCACCATACCAGGATCAGTATTTCCATATTATCGTGCCGATTCATTAATATTTTTTTGTTAGTTACACAATAAATAATAAAATCGCATGAAAAAAGATTGAAAACTACAGTCGGTTCTTTTTAAAAACAACTTTAAAATAAAAACCTGCTTTTTATTAAGACCCCTTTCACACTAGGCAATTTAGTTGCGCAAGTCTCTTATGTTTGTAGATGGCAGAGGTAATGTCGGGTTAAAGAGAAGAAAATTTTACATGCTGTTTTGTTGTTGGGCAAGTTGTTGGGGTTTAATTTGCAACCATAGTCAAAATTAAAGTATGTTTTAAATTGAACCGACTTTAACTGGGTGCCACCGCAAATGTAGAAAATGTTTTCATACAATATACAACAAAAACAGACAAGTGGCAACGCTGAACAGCTGACATACAAAATTAAAAAAAAAAAAAATCCAAAAAACGTAAACAATAAAAGTAACTGGGAAATCTAAAGAAAAAAAGTTGTTTGTTGTGGAAATATGGAAAAGATAAGATTAATATCATAATTACGATATTTTGGTACTAATTTTATTGATAAATGTTCAATAATTGCAAAATCTCTACCAATATCTTGTAACTTAAACATTTTTTACTTTGTGTCGAACTTTTTTACTCGGCGAAGAACAGCTAATGCTGTTGTTAAAAGAGTTAAAAACAACTTCAGCTAGTTTTATATTTATAGTCGACTTCAGCGTCAGAAGTATACTTTAACTTGTCTATGATAGACCTAAAGTCCACTCTTAAGTAAAGTCGAGTTTAATTCTCTTAAAATGTACTTTATTTTTGACTATGATTATGAGCCAAAATTTTTACGAGTCCAATAATAATCAATTTCTCATTTGAAAATTCGTAAAATGCTTTTATAATTTTTAGAAAGGTATCTCAACAAGGATAACTTTCAAATAAAAAACGCCTAAAATATGCTAATAGGGAGTTCCCTATCCATTCCGAATTTAGACTATGAGGTTGACTTAGCGGTGGCAGTCTCGGAGATCCATCTGGGCACGATAACACAGCGGTCATTGGCAGTGGACTGAGTGTGAATCCGAGCAAAACTGAAGTTGTATTGTACACAAAGAAAAACAAGATTCCTAGCCTATTCCTGGTTGAATGGTGTTGAAGTAAAACTCTCAGACAGCGGAAAACATCTGGGCGTCATTCTTGATAGTAAACTGTTCTGGAAGTCCAACACTCCGGCAAGCATATCGGCATTGTATATCTGCAGGAAGGCCATAGATATGCAATGGTGCATCAGACTACGGTGCTTGAACTGGCTATTTTTTTTTTTTTCATCATTTATTTATTGTATCTTCATTATTTAATGAACTAACAATAAGTGGTTCAAATCTTATATCTAATATTATTATTTAATTAGTCCAGCCAGTGCCGGACGAAAAAATTTTGTGTTCATGGTTGTTTTGGTTAAATTGGCATTCTTCCTTCTAGATTAGGTCTGCTGTGTCCCTCCTTCTTAATCGAGTGTGGCCACGGTTATCTAATATGTTGCGGGCCAGCGGGTTTGGGTGAACTTCAAGTTTTTTTAAATATTTTTGTACGTTTTTCAAGATTTCAGTTTTTACAATGGGCACGTTTAGATCTTTGTGTATATTCGCGTTTTTGATATACCAGGGGGCAACTGTGATCATTCTTAGAAACTTGTTTTGGCGTCTTTGGATCTTTTCTACATTTGACGCTGAGGCCGTGCCCCATAACTGTATGCCATAACACCATATCGGTTTTATGATCATGTTATAAAGTAGAAGTTTACAATCTAAACTAAGCGTGGAGTTTCTGCCAATAAGCCAATTAATTTGAATTGATTTCAATTTCATTTGAGTCAACTTTGCATCTATATGACTTTTCCATGTAAGGCGACGATCGAGATGTATTCCGAGGTATTTCACTTCCGATTGTTGAATTATTGTTTGGTTATTGATATGAATAGGGGGGCATGATTCTCTACGCAATGTAAATGTAATGTGTATACATTTTTTCTCGTTGACTTTAATTTTCCATTGTTTTAACCATTTTTCTAATTCAAATATGTGGTTTTGTAAGTAACGAGACGCTTCTTGAGGGTTTTTATGAATGCTTAGAATAGCAGTATCATCAGCAAATGTTGATGTATGAGTGCGATTGTTAGTTGGCATATCAGACGAATACATCAAATATAAAAAAGGTCCCAGGATACTGCCTTGGGGGACTCCAGCTTCAATGGGTTGTGCAGTACTTAAAAAGTTTCCCTCTTTAACCTTAAATGTTCGACCAGTTAAATAGCTTTCCAACAGCTTATGTGTGTTTGCCGGTAAATTTTGATTCAATTTGTATATTAATCCAGCATGCCATACCTTATCAAACGCTTGAGAGATGTCGATGAAGAGTGCAGAACGGTATTTCTTTTCTTCAAACGCTTTTCTCACCATATTTACAAGTCTATGGGTTTGTTCGATAGTACTGTGTTTTCTTCTAAATCCAAATTGATGATTCGGAATACAATTGTTTTCAGTTAACATCGGGTACAACTTGTTCATAAGTATCTTCTCAAATAGCTTTGATATATTAGACAATAGGCTGATGGGTCTGTATGATTCTACTTTTGTGTGATCTTTTCCCGGCTGGGGTATCATGGTAACCAGTGAAACCTTCCATTCTGGAGGATAATATTCAAGTGAACTGGCTATTTGACGCGGTTACCAGACCAAAACTATTTTATGGGGTCCACCTGCTGCGTCTATACAGGTGGCTCTAAAATAAAGGTTAGCGTTCGCGGATGTATCTACATGCAGGAATTTGGTATAAGATTTTCGTATATTTCAAGATAGTCAAGCGGCAATTAAGTCTGTGATAGCTTTTTACTCGACATCTAGTCTGGTCCACGTCCTTAAACAGAATGGCGAGACATTCAACAGTCATACTAATATGAGCGAAAAATGGTGCCATGATGCCTGACGAAGACGTAGACTTTCACTATGGGCTCGCTTAGACAAGGGGCGAACATATCTTCTGGGATTACAAGGTTTACAATTAAGCAACATAAATGTGGCAATCATGCGAGTAGGCTTGGATTGCACTGTAAACAATTCTGTAGATGTTTTCATATGAAGAAGAGGATGAGACTATTTTCCACTATATTTGTCATTAGGTTTCCAGGACATTCTATCGGACATGAAGTTTGTATATAGTTATAATGCCTTTATTAAAAACAATAATTGATTATCTAAACCGAACATAGGAATCCCATTATACTATTTACTATGTATTAACTTAACCTTCTTTCATTTATACCTCTCTATCAATTTCTTTTCTTTGCAGGCAACACAAATAGACTAACTAAATGGATCCAAGTGAATTGTACGTTAAGATGGCTGCCTAACCTAACATATTTCCAATTTTAAAGAATTAAATGCTCTCTCCTGCATAAAAATAACATTTAACCCAAATAGATATTTTAAAATCGCAAAACATTATCTTTTGAAAAACTAAAATCGCGTATTTTTTATGTAATATGAAATATAACACTGTGTTCGAAAATTACACTTTTTGTCGATCAGTGGTGCTAACCGATACACAGTGGGAGAAAACCCTAATTTAGTGGAACTAAATTCGTATCTTCTAAACGCTTGGCCAAATTAATTTCATTTATATGGAAATATTGCAGGCAAGGAGGTAAGCTAATAAAGTAATGCAAAATGGGTACTGCTACTTCAGTAGAATGAGCGGGAGAGGCTGCTAAAATAGACTACCTCGGAAGAAATTCTATACTATTTTCAATTGTAAGAAATTATTTTAATATATCTTTCAAAAAATTTAAATTATATAAGTAATTTTATTTATAGCAAGTAACTATTTAAATCTATAGATTTTGGACATTTACTCTATTGCCGGCATAGGTCGAAATATTCATATAAAATTAAACTTTTTTTAGTTTTATTAATAAGTTTATTTTTAAAAACAAATAACAATTATTAGTTATGAAATGATTTTATTTCATTATTATAAATAATTTAGTTATAACTAAACAATGAAATAAAGAGTAATTAAACTAACTAACACTTGTTACAATTTTGTGAATTTTTATTATGAGATTTTTAAAATTTATTTAAATTTGTCGACTTCAGAGTCCGATGAATCACTATGAAGTAATGGATCCAACAAAAGTTGCCTAACATATTTCGATAACCGTTCCACTTTTTTATAGCTTGCAGATGAAGTTCTGGACAATGTGGATATAACAAAGCGTTAAAACAAATATATTAATATTTACATAAAACTAGAGATGCTAATCGGGACTGATTTTTGAAAATCCCGGGGTTCGGGATTTGGTAAAGAATCCCGACCCGGGGTCGGAAAATTATAAGAAAGAAACATAGATAATTATATCTTTACAATTGAAAGAAAATTTTTTATTTAGCAATTAATTTTTATTAGACACCAAAAAGCATAAAATACTTGCATGAGTACATTATATAAGAACAAATAACAATAAAGTATGTACATTAGGGTGGGTCAATTTTTTTCACGAAAAAAAAACAAGAAACCATAGGTCTAAAATCAAATCCTATTTTGCGCATTTCGTCTTTTATCCAATGATATTTCAGTATTATTTTTTTAATAGTTTTTTCATTGCATAAAAGCCGAAATACGCAACATAGGAATTGATTTTAGACCTATGGTTTCTTGAGGAAACTTTCTTAGAATTTTCCGTAGATTGTGTTTCTGCTATACGATTTTTTACTTTTTGATCGTCCATACAAATCGACCCAGCCTACTGGTAAAAACAGTACCTGTCTTTTAGCCTTTTAGCAATCGAAATATTTTCATTCCTCATCTGAGATAAAATCTATTTCATTTGAAGCGGATTTGAATTGAGTTTTATTAGACAACTTAAAAATGGATTTTCTAAAGCCCCACTCAAGGAAAACATAAAAACCCGTTTAAAGGATTATTAACTATATTGTAGCACGAGTTGAGTTTAACAACTTTGCTGAAAGTCACTTTGTGATATTCGGGCATGTAGAATGTCAAAATGCATGAAAAAGGCACACAAAAATTACAATTTACCTTATTTATTTATGAAAAACGGGATTTGGAATATCCCGAAAACCCCGGGATTTTCAGGAACGGGATTCCCCGTTTGGCATCTCTACATAAAACGCTTTGCAAATTTTATATTTTTAATCTAAATAAAGCACTACCATATTTAAAAGGACTCATAATTTTAATGCAAATTTGGTATATGGGCATTTGTTTTTAGCAACTTGTAAGTAGTTAGAATTACATAAATTTAATTTTTATATAATGTAATTAGCAATAACACTTCTTATATACAATCTTAAAAAACTAAGGAACAAATTTAGTACGAGATTTTACATCGTCCCAACAATAATAATTTCTTAAAAAAATTATATAAATTCACCTCGCACTTTTTCGCAGCTAAATTTTTTGCCATATGTAGTCTGTAATATGGCCTTGATATTGGTAAAAAAAATTAGGACTGCATCTCACAGCATTAGTAACTGGCAACCTACCGAAAATTCAAAAAGTAAAAAAAAGAAATTCTATAAGAATATGGCCATTGGTTATCACAAATAGCGGAAAATATATTTTTATTTTTCTGATTTACCAAGCCTCATATTCCATCTACATAAAAAAAAGTAAAAATACAACTTAAAGAAAACCTTGTACTATCCAGTTTAATAACAACTTTGAAACCAATTCTACAATTAAAAAATTTCTGAAATATTTTTTACATTTAAATAGTTGTCAATACCAAACCACTGATGTTATTAATAAATGTTAAATATTTTTAAGTACAGCAACAACTATAGATTGAAACTACATAACAATAAATCAAATATGCGAAAGTTTTTTCTTTTATTTTGCGCCACTAAATTGTTGATTTCTCCCACAGTGCGATAGCTCTTGGTTGCACAAGCTCTTGGTTTCGAGATATACCGTTATTTCCAAAATGGAGGAGGTTGAACAACATAAGATACATTGTGAGGAAGAAAATCTTCTGAAGATTTTTCCCTACATATGTACATACTTATATGTAAATAAAAGAAAACATAAGTTTGTGAAAATAAATAAAAAAATATAAATCTAATTTGTTAAGGTGATGATTTTTTTTGGTGGTGAATTACATTCACCAGTATTTGAGTTACGATGGATCACATCCATCGAAAGATGGTGAATTACATTCCCCTCAATAACCCTAATAATAAACACTACTGGTGAATTACATTTGTCAGTAGTTCAAGCTTCTTTAGTTACAGGAGAGACAAGGAAGAGCGAGAGTATACGGGAATGGAAAACGAGGAGCGAACAAGAGAGAAAAATGAATGGAGAAAACATACAGAGAGAAATGGAATAATGGAACTAAAAACTATGTACATATGAGTGAGAGAAATGATGAGAGCAAGTTGAATGCAGCATGAGTTGCGGCGAATTGTGATAAGAGAGGCCGAGTAAAAGAAAATAAGAAAAGCAGAGAGAATGCGACAAAGCAACAAAGCAATGAATATAAAAGGGCTGGATCGCATTGTATAACTCTCTTCGGATGTGTAACAGCGAGGTAGTAAGACGTGGCGAAATTTAAAGACTTTTAGTATTGCTCTGGTTTACAATCAGGACAGTACACATAGGGAAACAGATTCTGTTGGATTACATCCAATAAGGCACAGTGAGGAGAATACTATTAGGAATTTCTCGGATAACATCCAAGAATTTAGGGGTTTGGATTACATTCAAACAGAGTTACACTACCAAACGAATTACATTCGATATTGGTATACAGGAGTCAGTGGTAGGATTGTTCAGAAGCGCATTAGGAAATTCCTGGATAACATCTAGGAATTTAGGGAATTTGGATTTACATCCAAAAGAGATTTTGTTAACCAATAACGAATTACATTCGATACTGGTAGACAGGAGTTAGAGGTGAAATTTGGCCACTGTCTCGTAGAAAAAAATAAGAAAGATTTTTGTTATTTAAATAAAACTAAATTTAAAAATAAAGAGAAAAAATATAATAAAGGGAAAAATATAATAAAAGAGCAAAAAACGGATTTAATCTTTTTTTTGTTATAATAAAAGAGGACCTGGAGTGGCTGAGTATACCCCAGCTTCAAACCCGGACAACCGGAAGATCGTTACATTTGGCGCCCGAGCAGGGACTTTAAGTCTACTAACAACACGTAATTAGTTATCAAAATGGTACGTACATCATGGGTATATCTTTTGAAGAAGGAAGAGCTGAGTCAGTATCTGGAAGAATTCGCATTAGAGGCGACGGGTTCAGTGGAAGAGATGCGGAAGAGGCTGACAACGTTTATTGCTGGAGAACACAAAGATAAAACGCTAGCTAGGTTAGAAGAATTGGAATCGAGACATAGCCGAAGTGCAACACCAACTGCTCTAGAGCTTCCAACAGTTTCATTTGGCGGAAGGTCCCCTCAACAACCTATGTTATCTCCTGCGACGGCGTCGCCGCAACGTGCGGCTAATCACACGCCACAAATGTCCTACGCGAACGTGATAGATATTGTGAGGAAGTGGTCTTTTCGTTTTGATGGCGGGAAAGACCCGCTGAGTTTTATGGAAAGAGTGGAAGAGATGGCTGAAGTGTATGAGCTAAACACGGATATGCTTCCAAGAACTATGCCGGAACTCTTAAAGGATAGCGCTCTTTTGTGGTTTAGGAATAACAATCGACACTGGCAATCTTGGATAACCTTTAGACAGGATTTCCTGGCATTTTTTTTTACCGCCGCGTTACTTTGAAGAGCTTGGCGATCAAATTCGGAAACGCCAGCAGAAACCTCGTGAGACGTTCCGGAACTACGTCATCGAGATGCAAGACATGATGCGACATGCAGGGTACTCTAAGGATGAACAAGTCGAGCGAATATTTCGGAACTGCGCGGTGGATTATCAGTTGTACATTCGGAGAAACGATTTCAAAACCTTGGACGAGTTGATTAAGATGGCAGAGAATTATGAGGTTATAAGAGCAAACCACCCAGAAGTAGGCCGTGAGTATCGCGAAAACCGTCAGACAGGGCCTCGTAGAGATGATCGAACAAGACAAGTTTTAACGTCCGACGAAGCTCCAGCCATTAATCCTGCTACAGCATGTAGAAGATGTGGAGAGGAAGGGCATGGATATCGGTTCTGCCAAAACCCGAGTGTGTTATTCTGTTGGCAATGTGGAAGGAGGGGTGTTAGAACAAGAGAGTGCTGCAGAAGAAACAGCAATCCAGAAAATGCGGGAAATGCCAGGGGTCCACGTCAACAGCAAGGAGAGACGATGGACCAGACCAATCATCCCTTGCCCCAGTAAGATCCTTTAGAATTTCCGACTCCCGTTTATTAGCGAATGTTCACATCGATGGCATTATTAAAGACGCAACTATTGACACCGGAGCATCAAAGAGTTACATAAGTGAAGCATTGGCGAGACAACTGCGTGGTGCGATTGATGTAAGGAAAGTGGAAAACAGAATAAGATTGGCCAATGGCGTAACCGTGGACATTAAAGAAGCGGTCGAAGCAGAAGTGAAATTAGGTACCGGCTTTTGTAGCTTGGAGTTTGGAGTAATGCCAGGTATAATGGATGAAGTTCTTCTGGGGTTAGATTTCCTAAAGAAAATGAAGGTAGAGATACGATGTGCCGACCAGACCATAGTGTTGGAGACCCAGGAGCAGGTGGTGAGATCGATTGTGAGTGAGCCTGTGACAACAACCCAAACGGAAGAGGAGAAGATTTCCGAGTTCCTAAGAAAAGAAATGTGTGAATGTGAAGGCGTAGAAGGCCCAACAACACTGGGAATTCACAAGATAGTTTTAAAAGATGACAGACCGGTAAGACAAAGGTACATGCAACGGAACCCGGAGATGCAAAGACGAATATATCAGGAAGTAGACGATCTAATTTGTAAGGGATATATCGAGCCGTCCAATAGCCCCTACAGCGCTCCAATTGTTATGGCTCCCAAGAAAAACGGTACGCTAAGGTTATGTGTGGATTACCGTCAACTGAATGCCAAAACTATCCCAGATGCGTATCCGTTACCCCGAATTAACAACATCCTGGATCGATTACGAAATGCAAAATACATCAGTAGCATAGATTTAAAGAATGGTTATTGGCAAATACCGATGTCAGAAGAAAGTAAAAAGTATACAGCGTTTACAGTGGCCGGAAAGGGACTATTCCAGTGGAAAGTTATGCCCTTCGGGTTAACTTCAGCTCCTGCCACCTTTCAAAGAACTCTAGATAGGGTGATTGGCGCCGAAATGGAACCGTATGCATTTGCTTATCTCGACGATATTGTTGTATTAGGTGGATCACTGGAGGAACACATGACAAATTTGAAAGAAGTACTGAGAAGATTACGTGAAGCCCGCCTTAAAATAAACGAAGAAAAATGCAAATTCTTTCAAAAGGAGATCAGGTATCTAGGACATCTTGTGACACAGAATGGCATTCAAACTGATCCAGAAAAGGTTGCAGCGATCAAGGATCTAAAGCCACCCAACAATGTACGAGAGCTACGGCGCTGCATTGGTATTGCATCCTGGTACAGGCGTTTTGTTCCCGATTTTGCACGTGTTGTACTACCCCTAACCTCGTTGCTGAAAAAAGGGAAACATTTTAGATGGAATGAACCACAACAACAAGCATTCGATTCCCTGAAGAAGCTCCTCACGGAAGCACCCGTTTTGGTATGCCCAGACTTCTCGAAAGAATTCACGCTGCAGACAGATGCTTGTGATTATGGCATAGGTGCAGTACTTACACAGGAGATAGAAGGTCAGGAAAGAGTTATTTCGTACGCCAGTAGAAAGCTAAACCAAGCGGAGACAAATTATTCGGCCACGGAGAAGGAATGTCTGGCGATAGTGTGGGCTGTGAGGAAGATGAGACCGTATCTCGAAGGGTACCACTTCAACATAATCACAGACCATTTGGCCCTCAAATGGTTAAACTCCATTGAAAGCCCTTCCGGGAGAATTGCTAGGTGGGCTCTCGAGTTGCAGCAATATGATTTCGAAATACGATACCGGAAAGGAAAATTAAACGTGGTTGCAGACGCACTTTCCCGAGATCCGGTTGATGTTTGCCAAGTTGTTGAGGAGAAAGATAACGTATGTGAGTGGTGGCAGCAAAGAAGAAAGGAAATCCAAGCAAACCCGGATAAATTCCCAGATTTCTTAGAGATGAACGGCAATATTTATCGACATTTGTTGGCGGCAGAGAAAGACGAAGAAAGCACCCCATGGAAACTCTGCGTTCCGTCATATCAAAGGCAACGAGTCCTCGAAGAGAACCACGACGCGCCAACCGCCGGCCATTTAGGCATACGCAAAACTATCGCAAGGATCTCCAAGCGGTACTACTGGCCGGGAATGTTTAGGGACGTAAAAACATACGTTCGAAAATGCCTTACATGCCAAAGATACAAACCCAATCAACAGCTTCCTGCCGGAAAAATGCTAACCCGAATTGCGGAAGAGCCTTGGTCAATCGTATGTGCAGATTTTGTCGGTCCACTTCCGCGGTCGAGGCACGGAAATTCTATGCTTCTTGTATTTACGGATAAGTTCTCGAAATGGTCGGAGTTAGTTCCCTTACGAAGGGCAACTGGTGAAGCCTTGCAGAAAGCGTTTCGAGAACGCATTTTAGCAAATTTTGGTGTCCCAAAGATCCTAATCACAGACAACGGGTCACAATTCACTTGTAAGTCGTTTCAGAAATACCTGAAGGAGATCGGAACCCAACAACAACTTACAGCACCCTATACTCCTCAGGAGAATCCTACCGAGCGTGTCAACAGGACGGTCAAAACAATGATATCCCAATACGTGGGTGCGAACCAAAAAACCTGGGATGAACTAATACCTGAGCTACAGTTGGCATTAAATTCATCAAAGTCAGAGTCAACCGATTACAGTGCATCTTTTATCGTCCAAGGGAGAGAACCAAGGTTGCCAGGAGCATTATACGACGAAGTCACTGGAGGAACCGGAACTGAAAATTGTTGCCCAGAAAACAAGGCTGAAATGTTAAAACAAATATTCAGTCTGGTAAAGAACAACTTAGGTAAAGCTGCGAGGGATCAAGCCCGATATTATAATCTACGTCGCAGACCATGGAAGCCGGAAATTGGTGAGTTGGTACTTGTAAAAGAGCATCATTTATCTAACGCAGGTGAAAACTTTGCTGCAAAATTGGCCCCGAAATATGAAGGTCCGTACCAGGTATACAAGATGGTATCTCCAGTGATTGTTGAATTAAGACGAGAAGGGCAGAAAAGATATCGCACCGCGCACATCAGTGAAATAAAGAAATTCAACTTCAGAGAAAATGTTTAAAAGCTACAGTGTAAAAGGTATATGAAATATATAAACCCCAATATATACATAAAGAGAAAAAAAAAAGAATAAAAAAAAGAGCCAAAAGAGGGTCAACAAACCAATGTGTGACGTATCAATATAAAAATAATTGCATCAGCAATTAGTATCAAATAAGAAGTCGGCGTGTAAGATTCGATTGAGAAAAAAAAAAAACATACAAAGTGAAAAGAAGAATTTGAAGGGAATTAATAAAGAAACCATAGAATAAAATAAAGTGAAAATAGAAAAGAAAAAAAAAAGGACAAAGTGAAAAGAAAACACTAAATAAAAATTAAAAAAAAGAGACTTAAAAAAAAAAAAAATATATAAATCGAATAAAAACAAAAATAACGTAAAAAAAAAAAAAGGTTGACCCTTTAATTACAATGTTTAACGGGGAGATTATCGAGCTCGAGGACAGTGAAGACGAAGAGCGATATGAGCCAGAGGAGCAAGAGCAGCCTGGGGATCAAGAGGATCTGGAGGACGAGGAGGAAACGGAATGCTTGAATACCTCCCAGTCGTCCCACCAGACGGAGGAAAGTGATCTCCCAAAAGTATTTACGGCGGCTAGGTTAGACCGCTTTATAAGACGTGGCCGAACATACACCCAATACATCGCACAGATTGGAGTCACTTGGACTGTAATGGATCCCGATAGTGATATCGAGGAGACCGATCCGCTGGTCGAGCTGCCCATATCCCCTATCCGGTTGGCCATCAGGGATGGCGTCGTAACACCACCACCCATAGCCCCAGAAGTAGACCCATTGCTGCCTGCTGATCTGCCGTGGGGCATCCTGGATGACGATGTCCTTTCGCTGGGGGACATCAGCATCAGCAGTATAGAGGAGCTGATCCAGCAGGCCATCGACAACCAAATGCAGCCGCCTATGGAGCCCAATACGGAGACGGCCGATGGAATACCAGACGTGCTGCGCTACGAGATCGAGGAAGTCCGCAAGAAAGGCAGGCGTTTATGTTTCCGGCGAGATGTGGATGGTATTCCCTACCGCGTACGCATTTCGGCAAGTGGAAATGTTAGCATCCGTGTTTTAACCGGAGGAAAGGAGGAAATGTGAGGAAGAAAATCTTCTGAAGATTTTTCCCTACATATGTACATACTTATATGTAAATAAAAGAAAACATAAGTTTGTGAAAATAAATAAAAAAATATAAATCTAATTTGTTAAGGTGATGATTTTTTTTGGTGGTGAATTACATTCACCAGTATTTGAGTTACGATGGATCACATCCATCGAAAGATGGTGAATTACATTCCCCTCAATAACCCTAATAATAAACACTACTGGTGAATTACATTTGTCAGTAGTTCAAGCTTCTTTAGTTACAGGAGAGACAAGGAAGAGCGAGAGTATACGGGAATGGAAAACGAGGAGCGAACAAGAGAGAAAAATGAATGGAGAAAACATACAGAGAGAAATGGAATAATGGAACTAAAAACTATGTACAAAGTAAATTAATAAAGTAGCGACAGTACTACAACAAATACAACATTTACAATAACCACAAGCAATTTTGTTTTTGGTTTAAGGTCTGAGCTGTCAAAGTTGCCTGTTGTTGTTTTTGCTTTTGGGCTTGTTGTATTTTTCGCCACAACAACCACAAGTGAATTGACAGTTCAGACCAAAGTAAAAAAAATAGTCAGCTGTTCTACTGAGTCTACTTTATTAATTTACTTTGACTATGTACATATGAGTGGGAGAAATGATGAGAGCAAGTTGAATGCAGCATGAGTTGCGGCGAATTGTGATAAGAGAGGCCGAGTAAAAGAAAATAAGAAAAGCAGAGAGAATGCGACAAAGCAACAAAGCAATGAATATAAAAGGGCTGGATCGCATTGTATAACTCTCTTCGGATGTGTAACAGCGAGGTAGTAAGACGTGGCGAAATTTAAAGACTTTTAGTATTGCTCTGGTTTACAATCAGGACAGTACACATAGGGAAACAGATTCTGTTGGATTACATCCAATAAGGCACAGTGAGGAGAATACTATTAGGAATTTCTCGGATAACATCCAAGAATTTAGGGGTTTGGATTACATTCAAACAGAGTTACACTACCAAACGAATTACATTCGATATTGGTATACAGGAGTCAGTGGTAGGATTGTTCAGAAGCGCATTAGGAAATTCCTGGATAACATCTAGGAATTTAGGGAATTTGGATTTACATCCAAAAGAGATTTTGTTAACCAATAACGAATTACATTCGATACTGGTAGACAGGAGTTAGAGGTGAAATTTGGCCACTGTCTCGTAGAAAAAAATAAGAAAGATTTTTGTTATTTAAATAAAACTAAATTTAAAAATAAAGAGAAAAAATATAATAAAGGGAAAAATATAATAAAAGAGCAAAAAACGGATTTAATCTTTTTTTTGTTATAATAAAAGAGGACCTGGAGTGGCTGAGTATACCCCAGCTTCAAACCCGGACAACCGGAAGATCGTTACAACATATATTCGCGTAGCTCAAAAACGGTTTAGCTTATTGAATAAATTAAAAAAACCGCAAAAAAAATACTTTTAAGTAAGACCAAAACTTTTTTTAATCTGTGCAATAAATTTATTTAGGCAAAATAAAATATTGTTTTAGAAAAATTTTGAAATTTTTATTGTTTTTTTTTTAATTTTATTGCGGAATTTCGGTTTTTTAGTTTATTCAATAAACCACACTCATTTAGTTAGATATACCGTTATTCATCCATTTTGAAAATAACTCGAAAACAAGAGCTGACTTAAAAAACCGGTAGCACCACCGGATGGTAACTAGAATTGAAAGTTTTTTCAACTAGCACAGTGTAATTATCATGAATAGTAATTTATTTTCAGTGTATTTTAAAAATTATAAAGTATGGAATAATTATTTGAACACACTCTTATAGTTTCTAGAGAGTTCATGAATTTGTATCATTTTAAGTTCAATTAAGCCGTACGGCATTTTTAATTTCAAAATAAAACCAACATAACTATAACTTTTGCCCGCAATGAGAACCAAATGTGTAATAATATTTTTAGTCAAATGCTCCAAAAAAAATTTATTTCTCACATATTTTCATCATAAGCATTAGAAATTCTAAAATAACTTGAAAGTAAATGTTTAAATTTTGACTATTAAAATAATTTTGTTATTTAAATAATTATATAATTCGAATTACCTGTTGATACGGGAAAAATAGATTCATTATTAATTTGAGATTCTATCCAGTCCATTAAAAGCTCAATATATTTTGGTGCTGGTAGTGCGGTAGGCTTTTTATAACTGCAATAAAATATAAAGAACAACTGTTATCCAAAATGAAATTTTTATTTTTATCGGAGGTTTATAAAAAACTAGCTGACCCGGTACGCTTCGCCACCCCAATTAGAAGAGTGAAATAGTACTATTAAGTCTCCCTTTGTGAATCTGATTGTAAATGTCTAATTTCATATTTCTGGGTCCATTATTATAGAAAATGCAAAAGAAAGTTACCACTAAAGTCACCTTTTGTGAATTCAAATTCATTCAGAATCATGTGTGCCTAACTTTAAATTTTTAGGTTTATTATTATAAAATAGCACCATTGCAAAAAGTACCATTGCAATAAACAAATAGTACCATTGATTGATTTCTATAACAATTAATATTTAAAAATTACCACAAAACCGAAAAAAAAAACGAAACCGCGGTTTGGAAATTCTTCGGTTTTTTGGAAACTCTAGGTCCGTTATTATAGTAAATTCAAAAAAGTACCTATGAGAACAAAGAAAAAGTACGAAGAAGTATGGCCTTGAATTTTCACTCACTTGGGACCATAGACGTCTAATTTCATATTTCTATGTCCATTATTGCAGAAAATTCAAAAAGTACCATTAGAATATATAAAAAGTATCAAAAAGCCCCCAATAGTGGTTTCCCACTCACTCCCATATAAGCTTAATTTCATGGTTTTAGGTTAATTGGTGAAGAAATTACAAAAAGTCGAATAAAGAAAAAGTACCAAAAAGTCTATCTCTAAAATTCTCACTCACTTAGGGCCATATATGCTAAATATCATGTTTCTAAGTTCATTGTTATAGAAAATTCAAAAAAGTACCATAAGAATAAAGAAAAAGTACCAAAAAGTCTCCCCCTAGAATTCTCACTCACTTTAGAACATATACGATTAATTTCATATTTTTATGTCCATTATTACAGAAAATTAAAAGAAGTACCGCTACAATATATAAAAAGTACAAAAAATCAGGCACTTGTGGATTCCCACTCACTCCAGTCCATATAAGCTTTATTTCATGTTTCTAGGTTCATTGGTGAAGAAATTACAAAAAGTACCATTCGAATAAAGAAAAAGTACCAAAAAGCAGACACTTGTGGATTCCAACCCACTCTGGCCCATGTAAGCTTTATTTCATGTTTCTAGGTTCATTGATGAAGAAATTACAAATAGTACCATTCGATTTACGAAAAAGTACCAAAAAGCCTACCTCTAAAATTCACACTCACTTAGGACCATATATGCTTAATTTCATGTTTCTAAGTCCATTGTCATATAAAATTCAAAAAATACCATTAGGTGAATAAAAAAGTACCTATAGTTCAGTTTTCACATTTTGGTACCTAAATATTGTACCCTTTTCCTAACACAAACTTCACTCAGATACATATCAGCTAACTTTTATGTCGATAAGTGAAATAATTTAAAATATTAAAAAACAGTACCATTAGGAGAAAAGTACCAATTTCCCTTTTCTTCCTTGAAACAATCAAGTTCGAACTTTAAAAATATTCCAAATTGTTTATGCTACAGACATGTCTCAAAATATTAAAATCTCTGTTAATGTGCCCAAGAAAAAATATGTTTTAAAAAAAGTACCAAACTGTTTACCCGGATTTGGCCCAATATACACCTTGGCATTCGAGTTCCACACCCTGTTAGTTAATTTTTGTATGAATCCAGGAACCAATGTTAAAAAAATTATCAAAATTGGCTTAATAATTTCAATAAAATGTATTTTCCCGATTTTATCCCCTTTTTGGTACCTTTTTTATCCCCATTGCTTTGGTAAAATTTAATTGAAATAAATTTCTCTATCGTGGTGGGAGCTCATAATAAAATATTCGTATATCTATGTCAAATTATAGAAAAACATATTTTATGAAAAAGTACCAAAAATAAACACAATTTTTATCACTTAAGGGTTCGAATTTCCAAAAAGTACCAAACTTATATTTTTTATTTTTTGTTAATTAAAGAATACGATTTAAAATTTGTTTCTATGTTTATTGGTTTAAAAGATACATAGGGTGCAAAAAAAGTATCAAAATACAGTTTTTACCCGTTTTCTCCCCTAAAAGTTTCGAATTTCCAAAAAGTACGAAACACCTGTCAGCTTATTTTTTAAATGGAGTAACATGCTATTTTAAGTTTTTTTGTATCTTTAGTTTTGAAGATATGTGGTTACCGAATTTACCCGTTTTTACCCCCTAAATGTTCGAATTTCCAAAAATCCCTTCTTATCGGATCATTTTGGAGAGGGAGGAACCCACAGTTAAAATTTCGTGATTCTAGCTTCAACCGTTTGGGCTGTGCGATGATGAATCAGTCAGTCAGTAACGTGTTTTTTTATATATATGGGGCATTTCACGTCAAGTGAACCAACTTTTGAAATCGATGTCTTCCGATCGCGATGAAATTTGCACCAATGTTAGTTCTATTGGATAGTAATTCGGACACCATTTTTCAACAAGATCGGTCAAGAACTCTCTGAGTTATAGGAGGTCAAAATTTGACATTTTGGCCAAACAGGTGTTTTTTTTATCCATATAACTTATTACCTATTGTTCTTAGCAAAATGTGTCCCAAATAGTTTAGATAGCTATTTATGCAATCTTTCGAAAAAATTTAATAAAATATTTTTGATTTTTTTTTTTTTAAATCAAAAATATTTTTGACTTTTTTTTCAAAATGGGCCCTTTTTATTTTTTTTTAAGAAAGCTTAGGTCTTTTCCTAAGCGACCTATATGGTCGCTTAGTGGGATGCGAGTGGGATATCTATCAAAAAAAATATTTTGTAACTCAAGATTTAAAATTTTTGAATTTTTTTGCAAAATCAAAAACTTTGTTGACTTTTTTTAAAAAAATGGACCCATTTTTTATTTTTTTTTTTTGCTCAGAAGAAAGCTTATGTGTTTTCCTTTAACACCCTTTTTGTCGCTTAGTGGGATGCGAGTGGGATATCTATAAAAAAAATGTTTTGTAACTCAAGACATACAATTTTTTACTTTTTTTTGAAAAATCAAAAACCTTTTTGACTTTTTTTTTCCAAAATGGACTCTTTTTTATTAATTTTTTTTTCTCAAAAGAAAGCTTAGGTCTTTTCCTTTAAAACCTTTTTGGTCGCTTAGTGGGATGCGAGTGGGATATCTATCAAAATAAATGTTTTGTAACTCAAGACAAATGTTTTTAAATTGATTTTTTTCATATTTGTGTGTAAGTGTTTCTAAAACCTTAAAAATAAAAACCACAACAACTGACCGATAATAGCCACTGGAGGGGTGCAATATGAGGCCGACCGCTATTAATTTTCCACCCCCAAAATTTGTCTGAGTTTTGTATCTTGCGGCTTTTTTAGTCAATCCTAGAGGTAGTTTTCAGCGCACGTGATTTTCATTGTTAAAATATCAGGTGCCCCAGAAACAAATTTTTGGAATCAAGTGGAAATATTTTATGGCCCTTCTCCGAAGTACCAGTTTATTTATTATTTTATGACATTTGACTTTAAGAAGTGGGTGGAGAGGTAGAAGTTGACAGGTAGGTTATTTATATGGTGGTTTATTTTTATTATTATTTGTAACATTTGGTTAAACTAGGTACTTTAGTATGTAAGCCCTTCTTGACCCTAATAAAAGATTTTAGACTCATTCATTAAAACGTACTACCTATATGATCTTAAAAAACTATTTATTGTCATTCTGAAGACATACGGAAATCAATTTTTTAGAAACAGCGTTAAAGTTAAGACGTGTGTTATTTACATAAATACTTACAAAATTCAAAATGTCTACGACTTCTAAAAAGGCTAAGGTTGAAAATGAAATTTATTCGTCTTTTTGTTTTAATCCCTTTAACAAAATGAAGCACAGATCATCAGATATGCGAAATATTTCCGACGGCTTATTAAAAAAATTCCCTACGCTGTCAAAACGATTGAAAATTTGTGGATCATGCAGGAAAGAGCTCGGAAAGTTGAACGAATTACCGAATTTGAATAGTAATGAGCCTTGCGTTGAAGTTATTCCAGATGAAGACAAAAGTAATTCCGAGAATGAAGACAGAACTGTTGATGATGATGGTTATTCTAACTTTTTAACTCACACAGTATGTGTTTGTATTTACCATGAAAATGTTAAATTGATGTTGAAGGAAATCAACTTAAATTACTTAAAAGATGATTCATCAGAAGATTTACACCATTACCGCGATTGCCTTAAATTGACTATGTGCCCTAATGCTACAACTTCTTGCCACTTAGGTGAATGTTCGAATTGCCCGGAAACCACATCCATCAAAGAAAAATTAATCAACTCTTTTGATCGAGAATGTATTGAGGAGTTAAAATTTGAATCTTGGCTTCAGACTGAAAGATGCACACTGAAAACCATAATTTTAAATGTGGATGATTTTGTGGAAGAACTGTGTAGAGGATTGCTAAATTTGAGAACCCATGACTTTTTAGTCAAAGAGCAGTGTTCATTCTTCAAGGACTTGAAAACACATTTGAAGTCTGGTGAATTCATTATTTCATTTGATTTCGCAGAGAACTATAAATATGTTCTTCAGGATTCCATACAAGCATTCCACTTCAATAACGACCAAGCAACTATATTCACAGTAGTTATTTACTACATGAAAGAAGAAAACCTGGAACACAAAAGTATGGCAATCATATCCGACGATTTAAAACATGACACCGTTGCAGTTTATGAGTACCAGAAGATAATACTAAATTATCTAAAATCAAAATTTACAGTAGAAAAGGTATACTACGTTTCGGACGGAGCTCGTCAACATTTTAAAAACAAAAGTAGCTTTGCAAATCTTACAGCTCATGAAAAAGATTTTGGAATGCCAGCTGAGTGGCATTTTCATCCTACTGCTCATGGTAAAGGAGCATGTGATGGTATTGGAGCAAACCTCAAAAGAAATGCAGCGAAGTATAGCCTCCAGTGCTCTCATCAAGATCGCATCTTAGATGCGACTGCTTTATTCCATTGGGCAAAGAATTATTGTAAAGAAACTAAAATAGTTTTTAGTAGCAAAGAGGATCATGAGGAAACATTGAAAACACTAAAGAGCAGATTCGATGCTGCGGTAACAATCGATGGCACTGCTCAATACCATGCTTTCATACCGCTTGTCGATGGAAGACTCAAATTAAAAAACTTTTCTGCATCTACTCAATGCGATTTCTTTCCAAAGCCAAAAAAGAAGCCAGCAGCGAAATCAGTAGCTGAATCTAATAACGCCAAGAAAGGATTGACAAAAAAAAGCAGCTAATAAAGGTGACAAATAAGGAGGATAAAAGTATGGATATTTGAAAATTTAAAAACTTCATAAATTAAGTGTAAAAATAGTTATTATATAAATTGATCTATTGTGATTAAGATTAAATTTTACTAAATTATTCATCTTTTTATTATTATTATTATATATTAAATTAATTATTATTACAAATAAATAACAAAATTAAATTATTCAACATTTCCATAGAAAAAAAGTGATTTTTATTCCTGAGGTTAACATATTATGGGTATTACAGTATCGAGGATATGAAATTTTAAATGGGTATGTTACATACCATCGGAAAGACTAATGTGTCTAGTTTCTCTGCGTAAGTTTAATTTTTAAGGTTTACACACAAATATGAAAAAAATTAAAATAGTGCAAATTTAAAAACCTTTGTCTTGAGTTACAAAACATTTATTTTGATAGATATCCCACTCGCATCCCACTAAGCGACCAAAAAGGTTTTAAAGGAAAAGACGTAAGCTTTCTTTTGAGAAAAAAAAAATCTTCTGAGCAAAAAAAAAAATTAAAAAATGGGTCCATTTTTTTAAAAAAAGTCAACAAAGTTTTTGATTTTGCAAAAAAATTCAAAAATTTTAAATCTTGAGTTACAAAATATTTTTTTTGATAGATATACCACTCGCATCCCACTAAGCGACCATATAGGTCGCTTAGGAAAAGACCTAAGCTTTCTTAAAAGAAATAAAATAAAAAGGGCCCATTTTGAAAAAAAAGTCAAAAATATTTTTGATTTAAAAAAAAAAAATCAAAAATTTCGAAAGATTGCATAAATAGCTATCTAAACTATTTGGGACACATTT
The DNA here is from genome assembly GCF_958450345.1 of Calliphora vicina. NCBI lineage: Eukaryota > Metazoa > Arthropoda > Insecta > Diptera > Calliphoridae > Calliphora > Calliphora vicina. The sequence continues at coordinate 75,515,871 of NC_088781.1, forward strand.
TGCTAAGAACAATAGGTAATAAGTTATATGGATAAAAAAAACACCTGTTTGGCCAAAATGTCCTATAACTCAGAGAGTTCTTGACCGATCTTGTTGAAAAATTACTATCCAATAGAACTAACATTGGTGCAAATTTCATCGCGATCGGAAGACATCGATTTCAAAAGTTGGTTCACTTGACGTGAAATGCCCCATATAGATAATTCCTATACGAAATTTAGTTTTATACATCTTGGAACGCAAATTAAAAATTTACTTAAAACTAGTTTAAACTCATATATGAACATTCTATAAATTTATTTAAGAAAATAATGCACCATATTCGGTTAATACCTTTAAATAATAATTTTGTTTAAAAAAAACCTTATTGTAGATTTAAAACACAATTTTGTTAACGAACACTTTAGCTTTAAAACCCATTTATAAAAGTATTGTATGCAAAAACGTTTGTTAAAGGCATAATAACAAATGTACTGATTTTTGTCTAAGCTGGCAATGCTTCTCATTTATTTCCCCTTTTTCGTTGTTAGTGTTGCTTTCAATTAGGATAAAATATACGTTAATTTTCTTTTTTCATTGATTGTTTTTAGTAATAATACATTTTTGAAGATAACAACTAATTTTTAGAGAAAAAATGTATATCTGATTCTAGTAAATTTATATTAAGCTAAAATGTATTAATGTACAAACTTTTTTATATAGTTTATTTCAATTATTATTAAAAGTATTCGAATGACGAATATTCTGTGATAAAATAAACATCACTGTTTTATAATTTATTTTAACAACTGTTAGTAAGTATGTTGTAAGTTTTTTTTCATAAGACCTTTAACCTTTAACGCATTTAATTTATCCGATACGATATGACATTAGAAGAAATAAAATATGTAAAAATTTACCGTTTTTTCCCTTGAATTTTCAGAATTTTGGTCAAAAGTTTGGATGCCACAAATATGACTATGGAATGCAAAAATCAGGCACTTTTTTCCCGGGAAAGCGGGAAACATTTTAGCGCTAAACAAGATCCTGCAAACATTTGAAAAGGGTTGCCAAGCGAAAAAGTTTAGGGTTAGTAAAAATGTAGTACAATACACCAGAGAAGAATGAGTTTTAATTTTTGAACAATATTTCAAGAATAATGAATGTTTGGATTGTCGAAAAACAAATCGTGTCAATGTGTCAACGTTTGGTGTAACGTGTCAATGTTTGGTGTAATCTGTTGAAGACCAATTTAAAAGTTGCATTTGTCACAAAAAATCCGGTATGATATGTATTGTAACTAGGGTTTGGAGTACGGGAATTCCCGTAAACTTATTGTCGGGTATTTCCGGGAAATTTTAATTTTTTTCCAGGGAAAAACGGGATATATAAAATTATTATAAAAAATCTTTAATAGATCTAAATTTAACATCTTAGTTTGATTATAAATATTAGTGAATGTTTAAACCTCATTAAGAATGCAGTAGAAGCGTTAAACCGTAATGAAACCAATTTGCTGATAGGAGACGCTATAATGAACACTCTTTATGAACAGCAGTTATCTATAGTAATAAAATTAAAAGTTAATAAACGATATAAGAGCAGACTTATGTCATTGATAGATTATCTAAAAACTGCACAACATAATCAACTAAATTACAATATAACAAAGACAATGGCCCACAATCATAGTCAAACGCTAAAGTCGGTTCTTTTTAGAAACAACTTTAAAATAAAAACCTGCTTTTAATTATTTTGCAACTATAGTCAATCAACCGTATTCTGCATTCAGTTACTCACAAATCGAAAAATGGTATTCCAACCAAAAACTGAATCGAAAGAAAATGAAGAAGACAAGGGTATGTTCAATCTGGCTGCTGTATTGAGGGGACGATATAATATTATTTCTATGAAATAATATTTAATTTTATAGTAACAAAATGATCTCTAAATATTCTAACCAATTGTTTGTATATTTTTTTTTACAATTTAATTGTAATGTAGTTTTTTTAAAATAAAATTACACAATTTTTTAAAATAATTTTCTTTTTAGCTTTTCTAGTAGTAAAAAAAAAATTCCCGGGAAATGAAATTGTAACTTAATGTTCCGAAGAAAGTTTACTGTGTGTTTCACAGTTCTAGAGTTCATTAACAATATTTACTTCTTATTATTTATCTTATTATACAGAGTTTGTTCAAATTTAGTTGAACCTAGTTTTGTATTTACTTAGGCTAGTAATAATGTTATCAATAATTTAAGAAGAATTCTCACACATGTGTTAATGATAAGGGTTTATCAACAATGAGTGTTTTAGGGATTGTTTACAATATGTACTCGGTTTTGTTTTATTACTCTTAACTCCCTTTTCTAATATTTAAGTAGGTAATAAAATCAGTTGTTTACAGGGTTGCCAGCCGGTCTGGACTTGGCTGAATTGTCCAGCTTTTTTGATGCCTGTCCAGTTTCAAGCTAAAATTTAATTTGTCCAGCTAAATAGAAATTTCGACAATAATATCCATAAATGAAAATTTACTCTAACACAGGTCAACAGGAAAAAAGGCTTCACTAATCACTATATTGATTTAATGCATCATGGTTACCTAAGTACTTCTAATTCTATGGATAGATTTTTTTTCTTCTAAAATTGTGAATTTTTTTTAGATGTTTCTCCACATAATTTATGATAACTCATAAAGGGTTAGTCGGATATTATTGAAGTTATATATTGCGTTTTAATCGGATTAGTATTTTCGAAATTAAAATAACAAATTGAAGCAAAAAATATATTTTTTAATTGAAAATAACAAATTTTTGTGTTTTAATCTAAAATGGCAGAAATTGTTCAGGTTTATTACTTTGTCGCAAAAGCATATAATAGCAACAAAATAATATATGAAACTTAAAAATCGATTGATTCTTTTCGAATGTATTCACAATTAAGTAAATTCGTTCATTTTCAATCGGCTCAGTAGTTTCGGAGTTATAAAACAAACTGAAGCAAAAAAATATATTTTTTAAGTGAAAATAAAATTTTTTTCTTTTAAAAAAATCATGAAAAATTGAAAACGGGAGAAATTGTTCAGATTTATTGCTTTATCGATCATAAAAATCGATGAATTCTCTTCGAATTTATTCACAATTAAGTGAATTCGCTCATTTTCCTAGTTTTTTTGACTGTAGCACCGTGTACAATGGATATAAATATATTTAAAAAAAAATATTTACACAAAACCAAAAGTAACATTTTCTCGGTCATATTTTTAAAATCCAGTTTTTTTTTGTTTGTCCAGCATTTTGCGAATCTGAATCTGGCATCCCTAGTTGTTTATGTTTATGCATAATAGTGCATTTACACTTGTAATTTTCAAACTAGTTTATTATCATAAGCTACTTTCATAAACCATACCGTTTACATCAGCATTTTAGACAGTTAGGTGGTTTATTTTTCACAAGTCATAAAACAACTGACTTCAATATAAAAAAATTTAATAAAAATATGGACGTTGTTACGAAAAAACGTTGCTGCACGTACCTATATATGTACATATAAACATACCTTTTATTTCGTTGTCCATATTATATAAAAAACACTTTTAAATACATTTTTTAAACTTTTTCTTACAGTTTGGCTTTTTTTAAAAGAAAACTGTTTTTTTATTTTTGAGCAAATGTAAAATGTTACCAGCGTTGCCAGAAAAATGTTGAAAAACAGAGTTGCATTAGCAAAAACTCGTTGTTTGTAACTAATTTATCTCAAAAGCTAGTTACAAACCTGTTTTTGTTTTGTATGGATAAACAAGTTTCTTAAACTAGTTTATCACCATAAACAACTTATAACATGTTTATGGCGTAGGTGTAAATGCACTATAAGAGTTTATGATAAAACACACACGCATGTGTACTAGTTTAGTTATTAGATATTAATGTTTAGCTCTTAAGAATTTAATTTTAAATTACTACCAAATTGCAGTATCCACACAAAATTCAGGAAAAATAATATTCGTGCTTAAAAAAATTACAACACCAACTTTTTTGTGGATCGGCCCATATTTGACCGTAGCCCCCATATAAAGTTCATTTCCGAAAATCACTTAAATAAGCATAAATGTCCTATAAATATCGCTATTAAGTTGAAATTCGTCATAAATAGTCCCCATATATACCAAATATGCCTAATTCTATGAAGATCGGCTGATAATTGGTAATAGCTCCCATATAAGGAACACTTCCAAAAAACTCAATAACCTACATAAATATCTAAAAAATATCAATATCAAAACAAAATTTCACACAAATCTCTAATTTATATTTAGAAATCATACTGCAGGATTTTATGAATATCGGTCCATATTATTAGATATTAATGTTTAGCTCTTAAGAATTAAATTTTAATAATTATTTTAATGTCTTACAAACAATCAACGAGTTCATTACAACTACTCTAGTGTTATTATTTAACATATTGGAACCATATTCGAACCGGATCCTTTTGTAATTTAAAATAAAGTAAAAGGATGGCAGGATAGAATACTGCAGCAAACAATTTGAAGATGCCCCAAAATAAAGTTCATGAAACCAAACATATGGTTGAAAGCTATTTTATACCTAAAATGTAAGGATCATATGGTTTCTTATGAAGATTAACAATAAGAATGTGCCAGAGTTGGGAAACTTTAACCCGCCCTCAAATGAAATTCAGATGTAAACTTTCAAAACGCCGATACACGTGTCTTTTTTTTTGTCTCCCCTATCAAAATTTATTGGTCGGACCTCGTAATTTTTTTGGTGTTGTATAGTGTAATTACAGAAGCGTTTCAATGTCACTATGTCACCAGTTTATACAAAATCTCAGACAGCAGCTTTAGGCATTCTGACTGATGTAAAAACCAGTGTCAGCTTGAAGTCGATCTACAACAATTCTCCACAAAATCATATTAAGGACTGAGATCGTAAAATTCTTAACACACGTTTTTCATTAAAACTTATTTGATTATTTTTTTATCAAGTAACCTTTGTAAAGCATATCAGTTATTATGTTTAATGTCAATTGTGATCATTTGTTGTTAATCTGATTAAAATGAGTTACCAGAAAAAAGTTCGTACTAAAATTATTAAATATTTTCAACAAAATCCAACTTGGTCCTACAAAAAGTTGGCCAAACAATCAAAGGTCTGCTATCAAACTGTTTCCAATGTTATTAAACAGTACCGGGAGAACTTGTCCAATGATATAAAACCTGGTTCAGGTAGAAGGAATGGTCCACATGATGTTTCTAAAGCCAAAAAATATAAAGCATTTTCAAAAGAGCTCCCAACACCTCCGGTAGGAAAGCAGTCCGGTTAGCTCAGTACTCGGACTATTTGATACGAAATGTTAAAGCCAATGCAGGTTTAAAAACATACAAGGCTAAAAAAGATCCTGACAGGAACTCTGCTAAAAATTTAGAGGCCAAAGACAGAGCACGGAAATTGAAGTAAAATTTAGTGGTTTCATTTTTATTAACATACTAGCTGACCCGACAGACGTTTTCCTGTCCAAATTAGAACAATAGTTTATGTTTGAATTTGTATTTGTATACCCTCCACCACCATAGGTGGTGAATGAGGGTATATATAAGTAGTCATTCCGTGTGTAGCATTGAGAAATATTCATCTGAGAGCCAACAATGTATATATATTATTGATCCTTATGAAATTCTAAGTCAATTGACCTATGTCCGTCTATCTGTGTGTGTAAAACTCGCTCACGTCCAAAATAGGCAAACAAAATTGGTAGACTTACAAGAAAAATATTTATAGTTCTCCTAAGCAGTTTGGTATTGAAAATCAGCAAAATCGGTTCACAGGAACCAGACTTATGAACCAAAATGTGAGACAACCTAAAAAAAACTTGATAATTTTAACATAGTTTTCGTTATTTGTGCAAAAGTATTGTAGATAATACCATAAAATTCTACACACTTTATTTTTATGTTAAAGGGACTAACTCTGGTAAAAATTATAAGAATCCGTCCATGATTTCTCCTAGCCCCCATACAAATTTCTTCCCGAAATATGGTTATATGGTCTGTAAATGCCTACAAAATTGCAGTATCCACACAAAATTCAGGAAAAATAAGATTCGTGCTTAAAAAAATTACAACACCAAATTTTTTGTGGATCGCCCATATTTGACCGTAGCCCCCATATAAAGTTCATTTCCAAAAATCACTTAAATAAGCATAAATGTCTTATAAATATCGCTATTAAGTTGAAATTCGTCATAAATAGTCCCCATATGTACCAAAATCGCTGTACCTAATTCTATGAAGATCGGCCGATAATTGGTTATAGCTCCCATATAAGTGGTCCTTATATGGTCCGAAAAACATATTAACCTACATAAATATCTAAAAAATATCAATATCAAAACAAAATTTTATAAAAATCTCTAATTTATATTTAGAAATCATACTACAGGATTTTGTGAATATCGGTCCATATTTGACCATAGCTCCCATATAAGGTCCACTTCCGAAAATCAGTTAAGTACTCATAAATCTCTTATAAATAAGTAATCATACTTCTGAAATTTCGGTCCATATTTAACCATAGCTCCCATATAAGGTCCACTCCCGGTAATCACTAAAATCCTCATAAATTTCTTACAAATATAGTTATCAGGTTGAAATTCGAAAAAAATTTATTCAATATATACAAAAATCGATGTACCAAATTTTATAATGACAGGCCCATAATTGGTCATAGCCTCCATTTAAGAACCACTTCAGGAAAAAACATTAACCTGCACAAATATCCAAAAGTTTTTACTGAACCAAAAATTTATACCGATCAGTAATTTGTATCCAAGAATCGTACTACAAGATTTTTTAAATATTGGTCCATAATTCGGCATAGCTCCCATATAAGGTTAACTTTATGAAATTCTACAAAAATATTAGGACCATAATAGGTCATAGCTTCCATATATTGAACCAAAATAGTACACAGATCAGTAATTTGTATTCAAAAATCATAATACTGAATTTTGTGAATATCGGTACATAATTGGCCACAGCACCCATATAAGTACATAAAAATAACGTTAAAATATTTTATGCCAATCAAATCATAATAGGTCATAGCTCATATAAGTCCCACAACAAAATATTTTGAAATTTGTCTAAATATATTTGTATACCCTTTTTATACCCTCCACCACCATAAGTGGTGAATGAGGGTATATATAAGTTTGTCATTCCATGTGTAACATTGAGAAATATTCATCTGAGACCCAACAAAGCATATATATTATTGATCCTTATGAAATTCTAAGTCGATTGAGCTATGTCCGTCTGTCTGTCTGTTTAAAACACGCTCACGGTCAAAATAGCCAACGAAAGTTGGTAAACTTGCAAGAAAAATGTTTATTGTTCTCTTAAGCAGTTTGGTATTGAAAATCAGCAAAATCGGTTCAGTGGAACCAGAGTTATGAACCAAAATCTAAGACAACCTAAAAAAAAATTGATAATTTTAAAATGGTTTTTGTTATTTGTGCAAATATATTGCAGATAATACCATCAAATTTTACACACGTTATTTTTATGTTAAAAGGACTAACTCTGGTAAAAATTATAAGAATCGGTTCATGACTTCTCCTAGTCCCCATACAAATTTCTTCCCGAAATATGGTTCTATGGTCTGTAAATTACTACCAAATTGCAGTATCCACACAAAATTCAGGAAAAATAATATTCGTGCTTAAAAAAATTACAACACCAACTTTTTTGTGGATCGGCCCATATTTGACCGTAGCCCCCATATAAAGTTCATTTCCGAAAATCACTTAAATAAGCATAAATGTCTTATAAATATCGCTATTAAGTTGAAATTCGTCATAAATAGTCCCCATATATACCAAAATCGCTATGCCTAATTCTATGAAGATCGGCTGATAATTGGTAATAGCTCCCATATAAGGAACACTTCCAAAAAACTCAATAACCTACATAAATATCTAAAAAATATCAATATCAAAACAAAATTTCACACAAATCTCTAATTTATATTTAGAAATCATACTGCAGGATTTTATGAATATCGGTCCATATTTGACCATAGCTCCCATATAAGGTCCAATTCCGAAAATCAGTTAAGTACTCTTATAAATACCTTTATCATGCTAAAATTCTACACAAATAATACTCATATACATAGAAATCACTGTATTTTACACAGATTGGACGATAATTGGTCATAGCTCCCCTGTAAGACTCATTTCCGAAAAATATATTAACCTTAATAAATATTTAAAACAAATCGATATTAAAATGAAATTACGCACAGATCAGTAATTTTTATCCAGAAATCATACTACTGGATTTTGTGAATATCGGTCCATATTTAACCATAGCTCCCATATAAGGTCCACTCCCGAAAATCACTAAAATCCTCATAAATTTCTTACAAATATAGTTATCAGGTTGAAATTCGAAACAAATTTGTACAATATATACAAAAATCGATGTATCAAATTTTACGATGATAGGTCCAATAATTGGTTATAGCTCCCATATAAGTCCAACAACCCAATATTTTGAAACTTGTCTAAATATATTTGTATAGCCTTTTTATACCCTCCACCACCATAAGTGGTGAATGAGGGTATATATAAGTTTGTCATTCCGTGTGTAACATTGAGAAATATTCATCTGAGACCCAACAAAGTATATATGTATATTATTGATCCATATGAAATTCTAAGTCAATTGACCTATGTCCGTCTGTCTGTGTGTGTAAAACACGCTCACGTCCAAAATAGACAAAGAAAATTGGTAAACTTGCAAGCAAAATGTTTATTGTTCTCCTAAGCAGTTTGTTATTGAAAATCAACAAAATCGGTTCAGTGGAACCAGAGTTATGAACAAAATGTGAGACGACCGATCACTAATTTGTATCCAAGAATCGTACTACAAGATTTTTAAAATATTGGTCCATAATTAACCATATCTCCCATATAATGTCCAATTTTGATAATGGCGTTGTTTATATAAAATTGTACAAAAATAGCTCTCAAATACTTAGGTCCATAATAGGTCATAGCCTCCATATATTGAACCAAAATAGTACACCGATCAGTAATTTTTAAAATCATACTACTGAATTTTGTGAATATTGGTCCATATTTCGCAACAACTCCAATATAAATACATAAAAATCACGTTAAAATATTTTATGACAATCGACTCATAATAGGTCATAGCTACCATATACATAAGTCCCACACACAACCCAATAGCTTGAAATTTGTCTAAATATATTTGTATACCCTTTTTTTCTTCACTTGAGGTTAAAAAGGAAAAATGTTGATCCAAACGTATTATCTTATTATTAAGTATATAAATTGTTAAATTTCATACGTTCCAATAGGAATTTCAATTATATTATGTACTTTTGAAATAAAATATTTTCTGCGTAAACTAGTATTTCTAACAATTGTTAAGTATATTATTCAATTGTTATACCATCATGGAGGGTATATAAGATTCGGCACGGCTGAATATAGTACTCTTACTTGTTTAATGATAATTTTGTAAATATGTATAATGAATCTTATTTACATTTTGATTGAAGAATCGATGTTCAGGTAACCAATTAAAATAAAGAAATACTTTTTTCGATTGCTTTGCTGTGATATCATAATATTGTTCATTGCAATGCTCTACGATTCACGAAACTTTTAGATGTGTTGTCTGGCTCGTATACAAATAATGCTGATGGTGTTCCGACACAAAAACAGGCGACATACAATCTTAAAATTCAATTCCTCGACATCAATGTTTTTCGCATCAACGTTCGCTCAACCAATTGTAATTTTGTGAAATGTTTGGAAACACCTTTCGGATGAGTTCGGATTTTGATTCGGTGAACTGGCAGAAAGCGACGGGAAATTGAATGCAGGTGATCGAAATATCAACCGGGTTCTTGCAACGCTTTGTCTAATGCATACAAAGACTTTTTAAGCGCCATTGTACATCCCAAACAATCAGTTTGCTTTGCTGCAAAACTTTGGCCATCGCACTGTTCATGGAAATGTAGCATGTTGGATTTTCATATTTAATGGCAACTTGAGTGCTGAATGAGCAGTTCGACCGCCTTCCACCAACGTAGCTGGAATTCTTGAAGCAATATCACTCTGCGAGCGTATAATTGCCAAAATCAACGCGATCAAACAAGTTTTCCCAGTTCCACCGGGAGCGTCAAATTTTCATTAGAGCATATTTTCGTTGTCGATTCAACAGTGGAACGTTTGTTCCAACTGATTCCCTCAAGGCATCGCAATCATATTATTTTTCTTCTTTTTTCTTGTTCTTGCAACAACAAAAAACTATTTTTCTGGTCGCAACTCTTGACTAAATTCGTCGTGAATCGGACGATTGCGAGCTGTCATGCCTAACTCAGATAATACCTTGTTCGACATCATCAAGCACATGTCCTCAATTAATATCAAAGCTCCGTTGTAAATTACCTCGCTCAGTTGCAAATTTGGATTTGATGTTCTAATACGCATCTGATGCAAAATATCATCACTGTATCTTTGTATTTGCTTCACAAATCAGTCGGTTTGGATGGGAAGCATTTTGTGATAATTATCGAAAACGATGTTCGTATTTATTTATTCATTTATTTATTTATTCATTTTATTTATAAAAGTCTTTGGATTTACAAAATATCCTTACAGACTATTCGCTTAAAAATAATTATAACAAATTCTTTAAATAATGTTTAAATTTTTCTTTAGAAAAACTAAAATCTAAAACATAATTTTCATTTAAATTATTAAACAAATTTTGAGCTCTAACCAATGGTTCATTCAAAGAATAGTTAGTTTTATGTAAACCAATAAAAAAGTAATTATGATATCTTAATGATCTAGATGGTACACTTATATTAACATATGACAACAAATTAGGACATACAATATTGTAATTTACAATATCAAATAAGAATAAAATAGATTGGAATGACCTTCTACTCTCAAGTGTTTGAATGCCCAACATATTACAACGGGTAATGTAAGAAAACATATGATTATAATCTATTATATTCAAAGAAAGAGCAAATTTTGTAAATTTACGTTGAACTCTTTCTAAACGATTTACATGTACAATATAATGGGGGTTCCATATAATAGAAGCATATTCAAGAACAGATCGAACAAATGAAAAGTATAAAATTTTACGTGTAAATTGATTAAAAAATTCAGTACTATTTCTCCTAACAAATGCTAGAAGAGAATATGATTTTGGAATAATATAATTTAGATGGTTTATGAAAGTTAATTTGCTATCAAATATAACTCCTAAATCCATGATATCATAAACTTCTCGTAGTAATATAGAATGTATGGAATAATTAAAATAAACAGTATGTTTCACTTTATGAAAGCATAGATAACAACATTTATTAATATTAAATTGTAATTTATTACGATCCGACCATAAAACTAATTTATCCAAACTCTTCTGCAAATCTAAAGCATCTTGAGAACATTTAACACGATAAAAAATTTTTATATCATCAGCATAAAGCAAAAATTTACAGACATTAAAGCAAGAAGAAATATCATTAATGTAAAGGCAAAAAAGAAAGGGGCCTAACACACTTCCTTGAGGCACACCAGAAGTAGCAACATAAGGGATAGAAAAATAATCATCAATATTGACATAACAAACACGGTTACACAAATAAGAACTCAACCAGTTCAAAAAATTTGAATGAAATCCAATTTTATCCAATTTTGCTAGCAGAATATTGTGTGAGATTTTATCAAAAGCTTTTGAATAGTCCATATATATCGTATCTACTTGAAATCCCAATTCAAAGTTAGATATACAATAATGATTAAAAACTGCTAAATTCGTGGTTGTTGAACGGCCTCGTAAAAAACCATGTTGTTCTTCTATTATAATAGGCTCAACAAAAAAAGAAATTTTTTTAATTATCGTATGTTCAAAAAGCTTTGAAACAGTCGATAACTTAGAAATAGGTCTATAATTTTCAACATTACATTTATTGCCAGATTTAAATACAGGAGTAATAGACGAAAGTTTCCATTTATCTAGAAATATTCCTAACTTCAATGATTTATTGAAAATCAATTGCAGAGGGAAGCAAATAGAAGAACAACAGTTCTTTATAAAATAAGCACATAAACCATCCGAATCACAGCCTAACGAATTCTTTAGAACAGATATAGCAGAAACTATATCAGAAATAGATAATTGAATGTCTGAGAACTGACCTGCTGAACGAATATTGTTCAAAACGGAAAAATCAAAATTAGCTGATGGTAAAATAAAATTAGATTTGAAATATTGCGCAAAAAGATTTGCAGACTGAATAGAAGAGTTTGACATATTGTCCTTATAAAAAACAGAAGACGGAATAGAAGATTTACCACGTTTGGAACTAATAAATGACCAAAATGATTTTGGGTTAATATTAATAGAATCCTCAAAACCAATAATATATTGATTATATAAATATCTATTAAGAAAATTAAATTCTCTCAAATAATGTTTATATAACTTAAGATGTTCACTATTATAACCAATCCTATACTTCCTGAAAAATTTATTTCTTAAATTTTTTAGTTTTTTCAAGCCCCTAGTATACCAAGGCAACTTATAAACCCTACCATTAGCCCTGGGTACATACAAAGAAAATATATCCGACATTTTCGTAAGAAAAATATCATAACACTCAAACACACTTTTCTCAAGAAAAAGTTCAATCCAATTTACAGAATTAATAAAATCATTAATTATATCATAATTACAACATTTAAAATTATAACAAATTTTATCTGTATTTTTTATATAATTATAAGCATAAAAATCTACAGAAATACTTAATGGAATGTGATGCATGTCAGCTTTACACAGAGATGTCGCACATTCTGATACTGTACAATTAATTTCATTAGAAACAAAAACTAAGTCCAATATTCTATTTAATTTATTTGGAATAGTATTAGATTGTTTTAAGTTAAGACTAAAAAAAGAATCAATTAAATTAATCTCATGTAGGCCGTTTACATTTCCTGGTAAAAATAATTTATCATCACCAGGAATAAAAGACCATGTTAATTTACTCAAATTAAAATCACCTAAGATACAAAATTCTGATTCAGTAGAATTAGAATCATATAAACTGATTATATTATTAACATGCTTCTCATAGAGTAAATCACTACTATTAGGTGGTATATAAGAAGCACAAATATAAATATTATTACAAGTACCTGAAATTGCAATACATATTTGATCTATAAGAGAATCATCATCAAGTAAACATATTAATTTTGACTCTAATGAACGTTTTACAATAATTACAACGCCGCCTCCTTTATTGAGACCAGTTTTAATAGCATCTCTATCTTTTCTAAATACTTGATATATATTTAAATCAAAAAATTCACCATCATAAAAATTTTCATTAAGCCATGTTTCAATGATAACGTATACATCATAATCCATTTGAGATGTAAATGAAAGAGCTAAGGACGATTTGCTTCTCATTCCAGAAACATTTTGATAATAAATAGATAAAGAATTAGTTTTATGCGTGTTTTTAGCTATGTTAAATGTTGAACCGACGGCTTTTTTGGAAAATTTTTAAACGGACGTACTCTAATATTTGATGGCCAAATAGAAGCATCAAAAAGTCTCTCATAGAAGTTTGAAGATATTCCAAGTTTGAAATTGATTTTATTAAGATCATCTAAATTAGCATCCTTCTTAATTAACTTATAACAGACAATATGTTCTGCATTAACATCAATATGTTTAGCAACATACAACTTAATCTGATCTTCTGTTACAGATGGTTTAAATGACGATAAGTGCACCCATTGCCTACGAACAATAACATCAAGTTCACTGTTATTACTCTGGCCAAAAACAATTCTTTTTTGTTTATAATTCTTCTTTTTTAAAACATTAGTCCATTCAGACTCTTTGTTATTTACATTATCAGCAAAAGCAGCTTTAGATGTAGATGGATATACATTAGTATTTATTTCATTAGTAACATTAGCAAGAGTAGTGTAATTATGTTTTTGTTTATTGATTACACCAACAACAACATCACTAGTCAGAGTATCAGTTTGAGTAAAACCAGTATTGAGAGCAGCTACAGCAGGTTGATTGGATTCAGCAATATTATTTTCAACGCAACTGAAATTGTTATTTTCAGTTAAAGCATGACCAGAAGAAAGTGAACTCAAATTAGCGTTTGCAGTATTCACATTTGTAGAAGACAGTATAGATGAATTCATAACAAGAGCAAGAGAATTACGATCACCAATTGTTTGAATATTCTCATTATCAACAGCAACAACTTCATTTGGGGAGAGCGATTGTCGAACATCACTTGTATTAACGACAAAATCATTGGATTCAGCAATTACATGTTTACTATAAGATGTATTGTTTGCAATCTCAATATTTTTTGTTTCTTTTACATTATTTGATTTAAGATTTTGAGAGAGTTCAATGACCATAGACTTCAATTTATTTACTTCATTTGACAAAATATATACTGTTGAAACTAGTCCACAAGAAGATGGTAAACAATTGTCACAATTGTAAACAATGTTTTTATTGTAATTTATTATTTTTAAAGCATTTAAATCATTTATATTAGCACAATGATTATGAAAAATGCGATGGCAAATAATGCAATTTATAGGATTTTTATCAATATAAACAAAACATTTAGCACAAATTTTGTTAACTTCCGACATATTAACAGCACGTCCTTTTCTAACGAAAGCAAGAAGAACACTAAAACACTTTGATGAGCATTTGACAGCATATCCGAATGTGTATTCCCAATGAGTGTCAATAAAGGGGGAAAACTGGAACTGGATTTCCGCCGTTGAAATTTCTTTGACGATTGATTCCAAGTATAATCACCCTTCTGTTAGGCGTCGTCGACACCACAGATATATATACAGATTCGTCAAAACTGACGTTTACAAAAGTTGTGTATCAGATTATCTTCATTTAAAGCTGGCCACACACTGATGATTTGTGAGTCCGATTTGCTCGTGTTCGACGTCGAACAAAATCACAAGTAATTGAAAATTTTCAATCACAAATCAGGGGCCAAATCACCGCACTCGAAATCAAGTACTTTGTCATCGAAATGTAGTTAATGTGGATCACAGCAGTCGTTATCGAAACGTATTTACTCGTAAATATGGGGTTTCTGGCTTGATTTAGAGGATTTTTTTCCTCTATGTAATGTAGAAAAAATGCTTTGTGTGTTGTATTGTGTGGAATTGATTTTGTTTTTTTATTTCATTAGTTTTGTTGTACTATTGTGTAGAGGCTTTTAATGCAGTTTAGTCTTTAGGGTATACAATTATCTACATTAGGGTATACAATTTTAATGGGAGTATTTTTGGCCATGAATAATTTTGAATATTGTAAAATTAATGGGAGTATTTTTTTATTCACATTAAACAATATTTAGATATGGAACCTAAATTAAGATTTTGGCATTCTGAAATTTAAATAGAAATTTGTACAATATTTGAATAAATTAACGCATTTTTTGTGAAAAAAAACCTCAATGAAACAAAAGAGGAAACATATGAATCAAAAAGAAGGATTTCTACCAATTATTATTTCATACATTTTAAATGGAGTTATTGGAAAAATTTTAGATAATATTAAATAATTTATCCAAATTTACAGTTCTTAATCCATCAACTTACGATGAATTTAAAATTAAATATTCTGATTTTCTATATCGAAAACTACTACCAATATATGGTTCACACACACTAAAAGATATTAATAATTGATAATAGATTAAACAAGAATTAGCCAAATATTTAATAGGAAACCAAATATTATCTTCTCATCAAACTAAAAGTTCTAAATTGTATAACCTACGTGCTAATGAAACACAAACAAGGAAAATATATAAGAAACATATTGAAACTCAAACAACGCAACCAGAGTCAAGTAGTGCAAGACTTCACTAAATATATAAAAACGAAAATAAATATTGTAATCCAAAATTTAAGAAACAAAAAATTCTGGTTATTGAAATTACTTTTTAAACCCCAAACAACTTATTATAACTCCACTAAAATATAATTTTAACAATCAATAAAATCCCCTATAAAGTATATAAAATTATCAATTATTGAAATGAAGAATAATAAAAATAGATTAATAATTTTTAATTCAAAATCAAACAAAGATTTCAAAATACAAAAATATAAATTTTAATATTAAACAACTTCAAGAGAATTAATGATCGAAATAATAATAAGGATTCAAAAAGAATTAGAATTGTGGTATTAAAGTAGCCCATCTTCTCCAAGATTCCAGAATTTTCAACACAACATCCATTATGAAATGCTCCACTCAAACCTAACTTTGTCAAACAAAGAAAAATTGAAATTACTTTTTAAACCCCAAACAACTTATTATAACTCCACTAAAATATAATTTTAACAATCAATAAAATCCCCTATAAAGTATATAAAATTATCAATTATTGAAATGAAGAATAATAAAAATAGATTAATAATTTTTAATTCAAAATCAAACAAAGATTTCAAAATACAAAAATATAAATTTTAATATTAAACAACTTCAAGAGAATTAATGATCGAAATAATAATAAGGATTCAAAAAGAATTAGAATTGGGGTATTAAAGTAGCCCATCTTCTCCAAGATTCCAGAATTTTCAACACAACATCCATTATGAAATGCTCCACTCAAACCTAACTTTGTCAAACAAAGAAAAATCAACCATTTAAATCTGACATTTCTAACACAATATTTTAAATTCAAAAAGCTAATTAAGCAGATAATAAAATTTATCATTTTTAAAACATAAAATTAAATCAACAACAACTCTAACCATAACATCAAAAATACAATATTAGAGTCTCCAAAATTTAAAATATTTACATCAGAGTCTACATCAAATAATATTTTCTTCGACTATGTATTTCAAACTATAAACATAAACAATTTCTACAATAAAATATTCAATTAAAGTTTCAAATCTTTTTGAATTTAATTATATTTCTTTTTGCGAAGTCTCCATCCACATTTTTTCTGACATAGAAACAACTCGAGCCCAACTTCTCCATGACTCCAACGTTGACATCAAAGTCTACATCAAATAATATTGGTCTAAATCAGTAATGCGCAGCCCATAGCAGTAATGCCCAGCCCATAGCACAATTGTGCAGAATCAAATCACACGTATTCTTATGCTCTTACATTTTAGTAGTCGTTGTCCACTTAACGAGACAACTAGGAATACGCATGAGCACTGGTGTATGACTTTTTCTTTATTTTTTCAGTTTTTGTGTTTGTAGGTGCACTGAATAAAATAAAGAATTGAATGTGTTGGTGAGAGTAAGTGTATTGGTGAGAGGATTTATTTTTGCGAACCTCTGGTCTAAATACAAAATATTTCAAACCATAAATATTAAAAATTGTTACAATTGTATAACAATTCAAGTTTCAGATTTTTATGATTTTTAAATTATATTTCTTTTGTATTTTATTTCCTGAATTTATTCAAATAATTTTAATTAGAAACTTTCCGCTATAAAAAACTTAAAATACAATTATCAAACCATAATGAAATAAAATTAATCAGCATGACTACAAAAGCCTTAAAGTCGATTTTAAGTCAATAAAAATTACTATTATTTTCAATTTCGTACCATAAAACAAATTTAAAATATAATTTAAAATTTGTTTTATTATTTCAAATAAAGCTTTTTGTTTTGAACTTTTGTTTACATTTTCTTTGTTTAATTTTTTCAAATTTCGTTTTTATATTTACATTCATTGAAAAATATTTTGATTTATTTGAATGTAGATGTTGGAAAAAGTTTTGAAGCTTTTTCCAAATAAAAGCAAAAGTTCTATTTTAAAATAAAGTCGACTTCAACAAAAATTTACTTTAAAATTTCTTTCATAGTTAGAGTTAATAATTATAATATTTTCAAATAATTTAAGAAATTATTAATTTTTTTTCTTTGAAGAAAAATTGAATAAATTTTCAAAAAATTATTAAATAAATTATATAAATTTACCTTATGACATTTAGATAATTTCAGATAATGGAACACAAAAAATAAGAATATTGTCAAAGGATGAAAAACTTTTAAAATTTGAAGCAATCAACTTTTTATACTTTTACACTTTTTTCTTTCATACATTTTTTTACTTTTATAATTTTTTACTTTTCTACTTTTTTTTTACTTTTCTACTTTTATAATTTTTTACTTTTTACTTTTATAATTTTTCCTTTTCAACATTTTTACTTTTCTACATTTTTAAAATAAGCTTTTTGTTTTGAAACTTTATGTACTTTTTGTTTTTTTAAGTTTTTAAATATTTTCAATTATTTGAATTTGTGTTAAAAAACTAAAGAAAGTTTTTTCAAATATTTATTTTCAAAAATTAACCCTAAAATTTCATTTGTTATTAGGCTAATTAAATTTGTTGTTTCCAAAATAAAACATTTTTTTTATTTTTTAAATATTATTGTTTAACAAATATTCAAAAATAATAATTATTATCAAATATATTTCTTATCGACAAATATAACTCTTTAATAAAGAATTTTTAAAATTTTGTTATATTTAATAATATCATACATCAAATTTCAAAATAGTATGCCATTCACATACACTCGATTTTTAAAATCAACTCGATAATCCTCAAATCATGTAATTATCATAAGATTTCAAATATTTTTTTTTGTTTCAAACAAAAAATTTACTTTGATAATATTTAAGGTATTTGCAGACTACTATACTGAGTACTAATAGTTGTCAAGAACTCATATATCATAATATAATTTTAACGTCTAATCAATCAAAAGAAATTTTAAAATGTTTGACTTTGTGTTTGTTAGAATAAGAATAATAAAA